>NC_049995.1:8549771-8596090 GCF_000003815.2 Branchiostoma floridae
ACGATTTATTTCTCGATTACAAAAGGAATAAAAAAAAGCTCACAAAATAAAAACGATTACGATTTGTGAGCTCATTTTTTATTCCTTTCGTAATCAAGAAATAAATGAAGCAATTGTTCTTATTTCAGTCAGACGTTTTGGATAGCATCCACTCTACTTTATTAAGAAGACTGAATTTTCAGTAACCGACGATGTTCTCCGAAACGCCTGGCTCTTCAGAGAATTTACTCAGCTGCATGACTAATTATGAAGTGGCGTCGGGCGTGGCGTAACTGGTAGAGCGTTCGGCTCGGAATCTATAGGTGCTGAGTTTGATCCTCACCGTGCCCCCGACGTCGTGCCCTTGGGAAATGCACTTTGCACGACCTTCCTCACTTTGCCCAGGTGTAAAAATGGGTACCTGACTTCGGTCGGGGAGGTAAAAACTACCTTTACTTTCTGTCTGTACCGTGTATGTGGTAATATAAGTTACAAAAACTTGAGTGCAGTGCCACATTGTCCTCGTCTGTCCAAAAAAGCAAAAATAAATTATGAATTGTAAAATGTGTCATCTGGATGTCTAAAGGTGGACTCTCACTGCACGTGGGGCACCGGTGCGGCACTGCGGGTTTCGCTCACTGCGGCACTGTTGTGTAATTTTTTCATGATTTAGATATTGCGTAATACTTGAAAGTATGACTTAGAAGACAAAATACACAAAATGCAAGAAAATTGTTTCTCTGAAATTCGGTGAGTTTCTTTCGAACCCCGCAGTGCCGCACCGGTAGAGACCACCTTAAAACGCCTGGCACTTAAAGAATTTTTTCAGTCACTTGACTTATTATGGATTGCATAATGTGCCATCTGTATGTCTAACCTTCATCGACCTTCCCCTTTCACCAGACTGTCTGTACACGCTGGGTTGTGAGGTCGCGGGTGCTACCCCCGGAGAGCTGGTGTACGCCGCCCCTTTCCACGCCCGTCCGCCCGGCCTGATCGCCAACGTCTCCGTAGAAATCACGGCGGGAGAAAACCCTCCAATAACTCTTCACACCCTCTTCCAAATCGCACCGGACAGTACTTTGACAGGCCTAGATCTGCTGTATGTGTCACATAACGCTAGCTCAACTTTATCCGTGGGGTAACCTATATCCGTTGACTTTTTAAAACAGGGTATTTAGGAATTCGAAAGACGTTGGATTCGAACTGCAATGTTTTTGAAAAAAAAATTACAATTTGATATAAGCGTCCGTGTACTCAACGGATATTGGTTACCCTGAGGATAAAGGTGATCTATCATTACATTCCTTTCATTTGAATGCATTTACATATGCATTTACATATGCATTTGCATATGCGTTTGCATCATTATTTCTGGTGTAAGTAAACTATGTGAAATACGAAAGCAAACTACACAAGGTCTGCAAAAGTTTCTTATACTATCTCAAAGTAGACCCTCCGGTTGTAAACATACAGTGCTGCACTGGTTTGAAAGATCACAATTCTGTATGGTGCAATGATTTTGTAACCTACCACACTGATTGTTAGTATTCAGTTCTATAGTGTCGATCTATCAAACTTACAGTGTAACAAAATTGTAGGGAAATCTACTTCCAATATTGTCCTAATGTTACATCATGGGCGTTTAATAGTCTCTACCAGACTGACCACGCTTGCTATCATCGGGAGAAAAAGTTGCCAGGGGAGTTTTGCTACCAGGGAAGTTGGTCGACCGTGCATGAACCTTCGTGTGGACTAACTACCCAGGCCAATTTCCCGAATTTCTTGCCGAATTCTACGTTTTACCGCACTCCCGTAGGGAGGCCCGATGGAGGCTAGGCCTTTCATATGGTTTTAGTTTTGATTATTTAAGCAGTATTCGACGTAGGAGAAAAGGGGAGGCAGTAGTCTCACTGTTGCTCTTATGTTTTTTTTTAGCTGTGCTGAAAACTGCAATCCAACGGATACGTTAGCATTTCTGCCCCTGGAGCTGTACACAGAGTCTGACCTGTACGGAACCACGGAATTTTCTTTGCTGGAATTTCCCGCGGATTTTGCTGGTCAGGACTGGACTTCTGGGATAGAGAGTTCAACAAGTGACCGTCTTCGTGTTCTCGGTGGTACATTCTGGGTGAGTTGGGTAGCTTTGTCTTCCGTTTTTAAGATATTTTCTTAGCACTAGGTAACACTGCTTAACCTTTATTCGAGGGGTAACCTATATACGTTGTTAAAAACAGGGTACTAGCTATAGTTGCTTTAAAATTGCAATACAATGTGTATTTTTAAAATTATACGGTTTGAAACCACCGCGCCGTCGACTTGATATCCCCAAATACTGTTTAAAAACAACGGATATAGGTTGCCCCACGGATAAAGGTGAACTAGATTCTGAGCTATTAGCACCTCCTTTGCGAATACTGAAATATCAATGTACGCGTAAGATCTTGTTATTGTTTTTCTTATTATTTGATAAATGAATTTTTTAATGAATGCACCCGAATATAAACTGTCTATCTGTATTAAATTGAAACCCGTTTTGTTCCAGCTACAAAATGTATTGATTCTTTTGATTCTTGTCGAGCTTATAATTTTTACACTCACAGAAGGAAAACATATAATTTTTGATAGAGTTATAATAAACAAAGCAGTAGCTAGTCACAATCCGGTGTACCAAGACAAAGAACATGCATGTTAATGCAAACGTTGTTCTTTCCTCCTTTATTTCGTCCATATGTGTAGGTACAAGGGCGCTACACTATACGGATAACCGACGTTCATGTCACCGCATCAGGGGACTGGTCCAGGACCGCTGATTATAGTTTCGAGGTTCTTCCTCCTCCAGAACTTCTGGAGCCAGTCAGCAACCTGACACGTGCCTGTACCCTGCTGCCGGCGGGAGGGGTCTCTCTGATTGACAGGTTTTGTCTCTCGTGTCCCGGTGAGTAGATAGAGACTGGGAAAACGAAGGTCAAGGTCGATTTCATAATTAATTAGGAAATCTATATTTGCATAGTTGTAGAGGACATAGATTGTGTAGATGTGATTTTCATAATCAGAATATATTTCATTTAAAGCTAAAATTGGTTTACCTACCTTATGCCCTGTACTGTAGCTTTTACCGACATCCTGGGCCCTGTGGAGGTAAGCATCAGTTTTGAGCTCATACCGATTGGAGTAGAAGTTGCAACAACAACATTTCCTGGTGACGGACCGCCTACTGACAACAGGATACTCATCAGCCTGTCCTCCCTCTGGGTGAGTTGTAGTTTCCATTAGACACTTTCAAATGGTTCAGTGTATTGGTTATGCTAGCCTCCGTCTTAGACTCTAGCCCCCGTCTTAGACTTCGAGCGACGCTGACAATTATTTGAGTTGGGGCGCTGGTTCGCGATTTTCAACGTTGTCTCGGTTCTCTTATGCCGGGAAAGGGAGTTTGCTATGGAAAGAAGTTTGCCCCCCCCCCCACCCCCAAAGAAAAGTTAGCCCCCTTGAAGTCTGCGACGGATGTTATGATTATGCCAGCAATACGTACAGATACAGATACAGACGCTCTGAAATTGTTTCGCCATTTAAAAATGTTTACTCAGTCTGCGTAATATGCAAATTCTTGTGAGTTGGTAAATCACATAATCCAATGCCTCACGTGCAACGTCTCACGTGCAACGATACCGTATTCCAACAACCTTTGACTCATTAATGACGTCACAAGTATGAGCAATCACGTGTCACGTTGGGTCAGAGAGCTGAAGTAGACTCCAGTATTCGACGTAAATCTCATTTTACATTTCATGATATTGACACCGTTTTGTTTTAGGTCGGATACACGCCTTTGGTAGACATCGCTGCCGGCATCATACTACTGAACGTTCGCGTTGCTTCTGTGGACGGGCGCTTTTTGGAGTTTGACCTTGCACCACTTGAAGTGAGAAACATTTACGTTCTAATAGTCTCTTTCCCTTTCAGCCTCTACTTCATATTTGTGTGGAGGAATATCAGATAGATTTTTGTCATTAGGGATCATAGTATTAACTTGAAATGTCGTCTGTGGAGGTAGAATTCATTCTGAACTGGCTGTGTGTGTGTGTTACTTTCAGGCGTGAATCCTTAGTTGCTGCTTGGGGTACACTGTGGTACTCGGGCTATATTTGAACACTGCCAGCCCCCCCCCCCCCCCATTTTTTTTAGAACTCGAAATTAAAATCAACCCCGGACCCGGAAACAAATAGACCCAGTAGCCTAATCGTAAAATCACCATTGGAACCCGTCAGTCCATCGGGATAAATTTGTGGCTTCAGAGGCCGGCAAGGTACTATACCCCCAACGGGCACCATTGCAAATGGGACCGTAGCAGCATCATAGATGCGGCTACCGGCTCATTCCTTAATGTGGTATCTCACTGCACTTGGGGCACCTGTGTGGGGTCCGAAAGATTACCCAACGAATCTCAGAGATAAAGAACGAATTTCCTTACGTTTTGTGTATTTTGTTGTCTTCTAAGTCATACTTTTACGTATTATACAATATTCAAATTATAAAAATCGGCGGAAATAACACAACAGTGTCGCAGTGAACAAATCCCGCAGTGCCGCACCGGTGCCCCAAGTGCAGTGAGATACCACCTTTATCAAAAACGTATCGGTCGAAAAAATGAGGTTAAAATCATTTCGTACCTTGCGTTAGAAAATCAAAGCTTAATCTTACTAAGCACAATCTAAATGCATTGTCCACGGTCTTCCCTTACAGATAGGGATACCAACAATGGCTCAACTGCAAAGCTACCTGGACAACTACTTTGCATATCCGGACGGTGACTTTTTCCGAGCGCTTGCTTTAGGAGACACGCAAGCCGCTTTCAATGTGGCTATTTTTGCCTCGGCTATAGTGGGGAGGCTAGCTAACGAAGGGGAAGACACACTAGAGGTAAGTGTACAAATTCGTTGACAGTACACCCTGAAGTAAAAGGTAGGTAAACTTGAGCCTGGATACCAGATCCCGGCTCGATCTCAATAATAACTATTGTACATAAAAGTCTAACTCAGGGGGCCACTGTAATATTTCCTTAGGACCTTGTTGGCCCTAGAGCCGAGGAGTTGGGCTGTATAGCCCTGGAAAGGATCTGGCATCCAGGCTAGGCAAAGGTAGCCCCGAAGTTTATTTTTATATGTTTTATTGCAAATTCATGCCCATGGGGCTAATTGCATTACTAACAGTTGTCAATTATTTCTTTCCACCATGGTTTGTAGAGACAGCTTAAAACACCGCCTGAGAAACACATGGTTTTGGTTGTGAATGTTGTCTTTTTTGTGTGCACAGGTTTTTGACAAGTTGATGGAAGCGCTGTCACATGTGGAGATAAATGATGAAGTCAGCATCAACGGCGTGTCCTTGACCATTTTGCTGGCATCGGGAGTTCCTGAAATGGTGTCTGGAGAGTCACAGGTAACTGTCTATCATACAAATAATGACCCCGGAAAATCCAAAATGGCCGCCATACCTGGAATTAGGAGTATTGACAGTGTGTAACTAACGGCCGTGTTGATTTAATCATATGGATAACATTCGCGCGCATCAATTTTGATCAGTTCCCAAAAATGTTTTCGGAAATGTTGTAGATCACACAAAGGTGCTTCAAAATAAGTAAATTTGAATTGTGCTTTTAAGCCCCAGTGCAACGCGGTTTAAAAGTATTATTTTCGTACTTTATTTGTAAGACTGTCGGTGGTAGTCATTGACTATAGGCACCACGGTCGCAAAAAAGAAAACGGAAAATAGATACTAATGCCGTCGAATTTTAGTGTCAAGTCCACCGCCAAAGAGATACACGTAAAAAAACAAATACTGTTTGGTATACCATACTCTGTTTGTTTATTTCTAGATCTATTTCATTTGTTCCTGACCACTTAGATTTCACAATGAAGTCACACTATTTAATTCGCCCTCTCACGTCCGTTTTGTGGCGACCCTCCGTACTAATACGGTAACATCTAATTTGAATTCGCTAACTTCTCTTCAGGTAGTTGCAGCTGGTCTCTTGAAAGCGGCCTTTGAAAAGACGAAGGAACTTGCAGGAAACCTTGAGAAGACGCCTGTTGGAGTTATCAACAAGCTGTCTGCGTTTATGTTCTCTGGTCAGTAATACTTTCTCGTTCACTCACAGATAATCGTAACTTCAGACTTACGCAACATTTTATTTCCATATTTTACGTAGTCCATTTCAAACATTTGTACGCTTAGATTGCAATCAATTGATTGAATAGCAAGAAGATAATTAAACATAATATGCGATATCTTATAAACCCAATGTAGTACAGGAGCCAATTCCTAAAAGAGGCCTAGAAATGTGATTTCGTTCAACCCATCTTACAGAAAAGGTTTGACCTGATATTTTGGTAGAGGGGGTCCATCTGCATCACACCTGATGATTTTTTTGGTGAAATTGTGGTATCACGCTCCTGCTATTGCTAATTAAAGATAATTATTTATGGCCCACGGGAATATATTTAAGCGATAGGGGCCAAAATCTAAACATCAATATTTTTTCCTGAAAATTGGTACACTGGCACAACTTGATACGAAGATCACAAAAATGTTGATATATTTTTTGCTATCTCATTCCGTTCAGTCGTCACGGGTCATTAAAATGCATTTTTTTCCATAATAAATCATGCATAATTTACGTGTGGTCTTGCGTAGCTTGTTCGGATGACCTGGTCACATTTGTTCCACGATCGTTGTACGTTCGCAAATTGAGAAAGGCCCTGGGAGAGTCGTACACGTACCTTGTTACCGAAGAGGCAGTTTTAGATCCTTGATTGTTTGTTACTGGTTCTTTCAAAGACTACTTTAAAGTCGTACAAACTGATGGTGTGTTACTCATGTAGTTTACTGATTATTCAAAACAAGCAAAAACAAACAGGCAAACTTTAACTGTAGCTGTATTTTTGTCCAGGATCTGTGAACATGATGCTTGCTTCATCTACCTTGGCTGAAAAGGAACACCTTGAGGAAAAGACGTACTCAACAAATCTCCTCCTCGTAAGCTACAAGTCGTATATTACCTTAAATATTCAGTGTTACTTCAATACTTCACTTCAAATTGAGAATGACAAAAGAAGAAGTAATGTATGACACAAGTAATAGGAACTCAGTTCAGTTTATCCATCAGGTGACACTACTAAGGTACTAGCTACTAGGTGCTTATTAGCTACATTATTTTTTCTTGCCCGGCTGTAGAGTCAAAATGCCACCACAACATGCTTCGAAGGGTTCGACATCCTTGACGACATCTATTTGACCAAGTTGATGCCAGAGTTTGAAGATCCAGAAATATACGCTGACATTACCATGTCCAAGGTACTTTCATCTTTCTATGTTTCCTTGTTACCTGCCAAGCCTCATTATGGCGTAAATCACTTTAAAGAAAAATCTGTGTTAATTGATGGACAACAATTTGAAAGTTCTTTGTCCACAAGAAAGAAAGAGATATTTAGTTGTCACCGTTTCGGCCATCTTTCTTCATGTACGTGCTACCATCATCAGGGCAGTACTGACTAGTACTGGTTCTAAGTTCCAGCCGCTAGGTGACGTTGTGGTGGTGATCGTGAAGAATGCGGTCCCAAACGTGACTAAGGTTGTATCCCCCCCCTCATCTCCAATACAAGTTTAGTCACGTTTGGTATCGCGTGACTCCCATTGCAGCGCCACCTAGCTGTAGGAAGTAGCATCAGCCAGTATTACCCTGAGAAAGGTAGCGAAAAAGGCTACCGTATTGGCTATAACTATAACTATAACTATAACTATTACTATAACTATAACAGTAATTATAACTTAGTTGTGTCAAACGAACTTTGCTAATCATCTGTGTTCTTGTCTTTAAACTTGATGATCAATTGGCTTGTGGTTTCTGAATGCATAAAATGTACAAAGTGGCTTCTAAATCTTTTGTACTGACATCTGCTCTGCCTCAGATGCACCTGAGAATTAAACGGGAGAATCGGACGAGGTACTCGGAAAGAGTGTACCTTGTAGGAGGGGACAGCGACTCTCTGGTCAGAACCACTTCCTTCTCGGACCTCCTAGGGAATTCTTGCTGGGGCAGCCCTGAGGTGGGAATACAGGTAAGAAAACCATAATACTACGTCTACAGGAAATTGGACTTAGCAAACGTTCAAGAGACTGAGGAAAATGGTTGCTAAATGAGGAAAGGGGGCCGGAATTTTTATGATAGCGTGGGGTTAGCCTTGTAAAAGTGGACGTGACCCGTAAAGTGTATGTGTTGGGCTGTTGTCGACCTAATTTCAAATTGACTGTATTATTTGATAAAAGTACTGGGCATTCATCATAGGCCAAATTGAAAGATACCAAAAAAAAAAAAAGCGGAGGTTGGCCTGTCACCATAGATTTGCACAAGGGGGACCATATTCAAACTTGTACCTTATTTTGCTGATGTCTGCCCACATACCAAGTATCATAGAAGAGTTACTAAGACGCTAATTATACACTTGGGTAATGTTCACGTAACCAACTAAATGCTACATAGAACGTTAATTTTGTTTCCTTTTACTTTTCAGTTCTTGGAGGCAAATTTCAACCCATTCGAGTACTCCAACAACTCCCATCAGATCCGCAGTGACGTCACAGGTCTCGGGGTGAAATGTGGAACCCGAACACATGACGTCAGCGGTTTGAGTGAACCCATCGACATCTTGACCAGGAGGAAGAACGAAAGTCTCGATGGATCCATCTATGTCTTCGAAACAACGGAGCCCCTCGGCAGCCTTGCGGTTAGTCAACTGTACCTATCGGACTCTCTAACGATAGAAAAGGGCACTTTCATTGTTCTTATTAGGGGTGGGTACCGGTACGGCGTACCGTTACGGCATACCGGTACAAAACCGGTTTTTCTCATTGGACCGGTCCAGAAAAACCGGACCTGACAAAAATGCGTGACCGGATGTTGGACCGATTGGCTAACTGTGCACAATTGATGGCTAGAATAGCCTGTGTTAACACAATCTCTCGCTGGCTGGGGTTAATTACCCACTCCGCGAGGGCGGCGGCAATTGTAGGGAAGACCGTTAGGGGCGCGATTTTAGTCAGGCTAATAGCTAGAAAGTTCTTGGCTCTAAGTGCTCATGCGCAGCGAAATGCATTGTGGGTGATATGTCAAAGGTGAAGGCCATGGCGCCAATGACCCGTATAAACAGTTGTTGCCGCGACAAAGCGTGAGGTTTGTTTGAACATTTGTTTATTCATGAAAGCTGATGAATTTATTCATTGCAATTATACATATTTATTATAATCGTATGAAAAAGATACATGTCTAGACATGTTTAGTTTCTGTTTCCGTTTAACTTTGACCTATTACCCGCGATGCCTTTCGCTGCACATGCGGACTTCAAACTACGAACGTACTTATTACCATGCAACGTTTTGTCCATCTGCTACCTTCCATACGGCAATACTGACTAGGTGAGGACCCATTGCAAGGCGCATTTCGCCCGAGTCCCCAAGTTTCTTGATTATCTACATAGCTCATACGTCATGTTTCGTATGTTGCGAGTTCGATCCCCGGCCGAGTCATACCAAAGACGTTAAAAAGGGTACATGCTGCTTTCTCTGCGTAGCACTCAGCAATAATAAGGAGTATGGAAGTTAAACACACATCACTACCAGCGGACTATCCCCCTACCTGCTGTAGTGGCTACACAAATGTGTGGCCCAAAAGCTTCAGAAATGGAGCTAGGCGCCACCCTTAAGCATCTGTTACAGATCTACGGGCAACTTTAACTTACCTTAACTTGTAAAAGCACAGAAAAGCTCAATTGTAATCAACTTCTTAACCTTCAGATATTCCAGTTCTTCGCCGGAAAGGAGCAATCAGCCTTGGGCTTCAACATTGACGTCAACTCTACCCTTTTTCCTCAAGACATTTCGCTGTTTCTTCGCAAAGACGGTCTGCCAACTCAAGACGTCTTCAATTGGACAGCCACCCTTCCTCTTCCAGAAGACCAGTTGTTCTCCATTCCTTGGATAGACCAAGCTCCTTGGTCAAACGAAACCAACCTCACCTCCAGTGCCTACCAGTGGCTGCTGCCTAGAGAGGAGGTGGACATCACAGATTATGACGTTGGCAACATGACAGCATACTTCATTGGTAATGATGTTTAGACTGTTACATGTTGATTCGTGGTGTAGCCATGTTAAAGAAATTTGGTTTTGATTTATCCCAGTGATCTATTTTTAGAGTTTTTTAGAGTTTATTATGATCCACATCTATCAATCACCAAAGACAAAAATTATTGATTCTTAGCTTGTAGAGTTCAATGATCAGTATATTTACCTGAGCCGAATTGAAACATCGTTTTGCACCGTTTCTGCTTCTTCCTCGTCTTTTTCCTCTTCTCTGAACAAAAAGTACAATGACCCTGACCAGACAGCTGCCACCAAATTTAACAGTGAAGTATCAGACACCCTGCGTCGATGTCATTGCAGCAAGTGTTCAATGCCGTTGTAGCAAGTGGTAGGACAGAACTGGGGGGGGTGGTGCTGGTTACAATATTACGGGAGCGCTTCTATCATATAAAAAGGTCTTATTTTGATCTCAGTGCTATGGTAATAAACGTATCTTCTGATTTGTGATAATTAAAGATAGCATGTCCTTCAGTCTTTAATTGATATGAATGATCTGAAGATCTGTGATGACTATATACAGGTGTGCAGTTCGGTACAGATCAGGACCTTGGTGATGGAGAAGTCGTCAGCTTTACGTTGACTGTACACGAATCCTCCTGTGTGTACTTTGACGAGGATATCCACTTGTGGCAGACGGACGGTTGTGAGGTACGTCGTTGTTTTGCATCATTTCTAATCATTCGTATGACTTTCTTTGTTGATGCATACAACACTTGTTTTTTCAGTGCCAAGTTCTATATTCTGCCGACGTTTTAGTGACCATCTGTCGCCTTCCTCATGTGAATTCTGACTGGTTCATATTGTACTGCAGCATAGGTGTCGCTGCTTACAGATGCGGTCCCAAACGTTACGTATCAACATAAAACATTAAACGTATAAGCAGCAAAAATAACACCTATGCTGCAATGCAACGTGAACCAGTCAGAACTGCCCTGAAGAAGGTGACAAACGGTCACCGAAACGTTAGTTGAATAAAACACTTGGTTGTGTGCAAATAATCTTATTTTTCAGTGACTTACCAACCACTATTTACGAATATTTACAATAGGTCGGCCTACTGACTAACATGACACATATCCACTGCCGGTGTGATCACTTGACCAAGTTTGCCGGGTTTGTTCCGCCGAACCCGCTCAACATCGCGGAGGCACTGTCCGCAAACGTCCTGGAGAACCCAGCCGGACTAGTTCTGGTTCTGACCGTGTTCGCTTCGTACCTGTTTGGGATACTGTTAACGAGGAAGGCTGACAGGAGAGACCTACAAAAGGTACTACAACATTTGTTACGATTTCCTTCTACAAGAAGTTTATGTTTTCGGTGCCTTTAGGGGCCGAAAAACAATGAGTCATGTTGAATATAAAAGCCTCCTAGTGGATTTCAGCGGTACTGCAGTGGATCTTCCGGTTTTTAGACATCGTGTCCCGGCCATGCTATTGTCGAGATTTGGGCCCCCTAGTGAATTGTTTGGAACTGCATGGGTTGATCATAATTGAGACTTTTAAAAAGAATAACCTATGATGCGTTAAAGAGTGTCTATCTCATTCTCTCTCTCTTTACTGAGGATATTGCTGTGAATTCAATAGCAAGAACTGTCTTCAAAGAAAAAATGAAATTTATAGTACTTACCATTCTATCTAATTTCTTTGACCTAGGCTGGAGTTGGACTGCTTCCGGGTCACATTCTGAACCCACGGAAGGAATGCCAATACGTCATCACTGTGTACACCGGCTTCCGGGGGAATGCTGGGACAACTGCTCAGGTATCTGAATTACAACATCGACATAAAAAGGCTTTTGTAGTTGTGTTGAGATGGAGGCCGATGACACATTTTTTTTTTTAATGTTCCAGAGTACAACCATATTTATATGGCCTCGATCATTCAATCGTTTTACAGCGTACAACCATGTAGTGCAATTTTCCCATGATACAGGTTTTAAAAGGACGGGAAGTCTTCGAATGCATGGTTATGTAGAAGCTTGTAACTTATGCAATACTGGCAGGATTAATGATGTTGCATCTGGCAATATCTCTAAATACCCCCTTTTTACAAACATAGTGAATACATATTAGGTACATATAGGTTAAGTTATCTATGCTCTAGAGGTCTTAGTGATCCTCCTTTTCAAAACAACGAATAAAATGTAAACAACGACTAGCGTTACCTTTTTGTTGATGCAAACTCATTTTATGATATACAGGTCAAAGTGACCCAAATATAGGCACACAACGAATAAAAGTCAACTAACGCTAGTTCTTTTGTTGAGACAAAAATATTTGTGCTCTATAGGTCAAAGTTATATGTCACTGGAAGACGCCTCTTTTCAAAACAACAAACATATGCACACGACGTATATATATAAAGGCCAACTAACGCTAGTTTTTTTTTTTAAATTGAGACAAGCATACTAGTATTCATGCTTTACAGGTCACAGTAGCCCTCAATGGGTTTAAGAACGAGAGCGTCCCCTTCAAACTGCGGGACCAACAGCGGGTTCTGTTTGAGAAGGGAAGCGTGGACTCATTCCTGGTGTCTACAGAAGAGCCCATTGGGGAGCTCACCCATTTGCGCGTGTGGCACAACAACGGTGGCTACAGTCCGGGATGGTTGGCTAATACTATAATTGTTTTCTTCTCTTAAAGAATTTTATTTCTTTATTATCTTTAAAAATAGAATAAAGGGGGAGACAATACAGGTGATCACCCACCCCTGCTAGTTGTCTTCCCTATAATATACAAAAACACAAGTAAGTAATAAGGAAAAATGTATTTAACACTGTCTATTAGAGGTAGAATAGAAAAATATGGAAAGAAAACAAAAACAAGTACAAAACATTATAGCGACACAAAATCGGGGCTAGCATGTTTAAATGTAGTAAATTCTTCATAAACAATGGATATGGCTCAAATAATACATGAAATATATACTATTAGTACTATTTTTCGTATGCATATCTTTATACATAATACGTCATAATCTGTATATAATGCTAGTAGATGCTGTGGTGTTTATATTTGTTATTCGGCTTTGGAAGTGAAATATTCTCTCTTACGTATTCTTTTTGACAGGTTTTTAAGCCAGATTGTGGTGACGAACATAGCAACAAACAACACCACGTATTTTCTATGCAATAGGTAAGACATATCTGAAAGCCAATAGATTGATTGTTACGTCTTAATCCTAGAATCTTGCTTTGACATTTCTTTTTTCAAAATAACCCGAATCTCCAATTTACTAGTTACTGATGTAAAGTAGTTGTATTTGTGGTCAAACATTTACGTGGATAATCAACCTTCATTAACACTTCGATGTGTGTCTGTAGACGGTTACAAATTTTTAAGATATTTTACAATGTTTCAAAAACTAAATGTAGGTTACTTTATCCATTTTTAACAAAAAGATGGCTTTCTGTGGACGAAGATGATGGTAAAGTCCATCGGGTCATCCCAACGGCTCTCCCTGAGGACTTGAAGAAGTTTCGCAACTTGTTCTTAGCAAAGAGTTCAAGGTAGTGTATTCATCTGACCGATGCATGAAATTTCCAGTAGCATGTAACAATGGTTGGATTACATGATTCAATTTTTCACAACGTCATTGTTGCCGTTATTTGACGACGTCGTACGCGTCATGAGTCGTTGAAAATTGAAAAAAAATATTAATTTTCTAACAAAATCTTAAGATTAAATTTCAAGATTCTTTAAATCAAGACATTTCTTTAAATCTCACGATTATTTGAAACAATCTCAAGATTATTTGAAAGAAATCTCAAGATTGTTTGACAAAGTCTCGAGATTTCTATAATGTATTTTTGCGTCATTTGTGTTGTTGACAGTAATCAAATATGATTCCTAAAAAGTTCCAATCAAGACAGACAAAATGTATATCAAGCTTTTATTCTATTTGAAAATCGTATCTTTGTCATGCCCAGGGACATAAACGACGGTCACCTGTGGTTCTCCGTGGTTGGCCGCCCTGCCCGGAGCCCGTTCACCCGTGTCCAGCGCCTGTCCTGCTGCCTGACGCTGCTCTACAGCACCATGCTCACCAACATCACGTTCTTCGGCCGCGGGGACGACTTCGACCCTCCCGAGCCACTCGTGTTCGGTGGAACGGAGATCAACATCCCTGTTTCGCTACCACAGGTACAGATCTGAGTTAGGCTTAGGTCCCAATTGGAAAAAGGGACACTTTCGGGCGTGACCCTTACGTTGCCCCATGGGGCACCTTGTGCCTCCTCCTGTGGGTATTTTTGGGCCCGGCTGGGCACCGGGTTGAATTTAAGTCGGACCCGGGACCCGGTAACAAATAGACGCTGTGTCCCCCGGTATCCGGCAGTCTACCGGATAAATTTGGGGCTTTGGGCCGGGGCTACCTCCCTGAAGGGCACCTGTGCAATTGGGATCTAAGCTCTATATGAGAAACGCTGTTGTAGAAGTTCTCCTCTTAAAGTTGTGCATAATAGAGGATCCAATCGTGATCATTCATACCAATCAGCTTCTGGACACTATATGCTAACTATATGTCAGGAACCAAAAATTCATCATATTTACATTTACGGAAGAAAAACAGAGTTTCTTTCTCTTATCTCATAACAAACAAATAAGGTCGATGACCTGCACCAGGCTAATATACTATGACCTAACCATTGGTTACTGTTAAAGAAGCAGACACCCAATCAATGTGTAGCAAGTGGAAGGACAGGGCTGGAGGGGCTGGTCACCATAGATATAAATGTGTTTACGTAACAAAGAGAAGTAGTTTGTTAGGCTAGGCCATGTGAATGTAGACATTATGTATTTCCTTGCAAATGTTTCCTTTCTAGTTTTGATATGATATCTATTGAATATCACTCCAGATTATGATCGGCATACAGAGCGCAGCCATCATTTTGCCCGTCAATATTCTTATCGTCTTCCTGTTCCGTAATACTGGCCCGCAAGTCACCAATAAGTCAAAGGCCGAGGATCAGGGGAAGACAAAATCATCACTGCCTTGGTGGGCAGTCTATATAGGTATTTCTTTTGATTGTGCTGTTTTGTGTCCTCTATAGGGGTTTTAATGAAACATTAAAGGAACTATGTGCCACTGTTAGATTCATGTTTGAACCTTTGTAATATGTAGTATGATTGTGTATCTCGTTAGATCTATTGATACGCTAATAAATATTATTCACTTAGATATGTGTTCAATGATTTCATCTCATTGGATCTAGAATGAGGGCTCCGAGTGAAGAACGTAGATGGCATACAAAGGCGTTTGAAACTGCATTGTAAACAGTGCATCTATGTATGTATATATACTTTACGTTTGGGACCGCATCTGTAAGCAGCGACACCTATGTTGCAGTACAATGTGAACCTGGGCCAGAATCACCCTACGGAAGGTGACAGACGGTCACGGAAACGTCGATAGAATAAAGCATCTGGTTATGCACACACACAAAAAACTTATTCGTTTACTGTTGAAATCATGTTGTAATAAGATTTAATACACAGTCATCTCAGAGTCATTGTTACGGCTACATTTACCCTTGACTTGTATTTTTCCTAGGCTGGCTGCTAGTGTGGTCGGCGAGTTTCGTGGCGGCGTTCTTCACCGTGCTGTACACCCTGAGTTTCGGCCGGGCGAAGGCGGAGGCGTGGCTCGTCACCTTCCTGACGTCATTCGTCACCGACCTGTTCCTGATGCAGCCCTTCAAGCTGCTCATAGTGGCTGTCATTTTCGCTATGGTGTCAAAGGTATTATATTGCACTCTCTCTCTCTGTCTCTCTCTCTCTCTCTCTCTCTCTCTCCCTCTCTCTCTCTCTAATATTCTTACTTCTCTCTCTCTCTCTCTCTCTCTCTCTCTCTCTCTCTCTCTCTCTCTCTCTCTCTCTCTCGATCTATTTCTGTCTATCTCTCTACATATGTATATAGATAGATACGTAAATATAAACATTCTGGTATATATAGAGATAGATAGATAGTGATTTCAACGAGGTATTACTAGAGTATCAACTTGTAATATGATCGCTCATGAGTAAGTTATTGGCTTATATTCGTGTCTGTCTGTTCGCCCGTGTGGGTTTCTGCATTGCAGTTTCTGTGTGTTAATTTACCAGATACGCTTTTACGCTCATGAGAGTCTGTCTCATTCTAGCCTCTGACGGTACAAAGTCTGACATCTCTGATTGCCTTGATGCAAAATTACTTTATCGCGTCATAAGGCCACACCAATTTAAATTCTTGGTTCGCGAATTTCCCGACCCATTTTAGTCCCAAGAATAACAATATCGGTTTTGCTATCGCAGACCTGTAAAAAACCATTCCAGGGGTACATACTGCTGATAAACCAATCAGAGAGCTTTTTCTAGTGAGAGGGATGTGAGCAGTTAACATCTGTTACACCTGGAAAGTATACTAGAGGTTGACATGGCACATAACAAAATAAGTAAATGCAACACACATAATTTCAGTATAAAAACAATTCCTTTTATTCAGAACATTGGTGTCAAATCAAACGAAGAGATTTATTGGATGAATCATGCCATGAAAAGCTGAAAACTTGGCTACTAACCTTTTTTATTGTTTGTTATACAAGCCTCATATGTTCACCCCAGACTTTTTGCAAATTTTTTTATTTTTTCGACCGCCCGCCCCAAAATTTTTCTGAAAAAATCCGAGAACCAAGAAATTAGATTGGTGTGGCCTAATGTTTAATCAGCTATATTTCAAACTGTAACAGACACCTGTTGAAGACGACGACCCTCCGTCAGAACCTCTACAGCCGGGTGAGGAGTATCTTCAGCCAGCCAATCAGGAAAATGATTCCAGGCATATGGTACGTTACCTTCTAGTGCCTCGTTTTATCTCCAGGTGCCTTGTTTTACCTTCTAGTGTCTTGCTTTACCTTCTAGTGTCTTGTTTTATCTCCAGCTGCAGGTGCCTTGTTTTACCTTCTATTGTCTTGCTTTACCTTCTAGTGCCTTGCTTTACCTTCTAGCGTCTTGCTAGCTTTTTTTTTAAAGCATGTCTTGTTTAACCTTCTAGACAAATTCATCCAAACTGTGGACGTCAGCATCCGGATGGAGTCATTACCTCTGGAGAGAGAGACCAGTAACTCTAGATGTCGGTGGACAGACCATACAGGTGCGCCACCATGCGTGTGTCACTCATACTGCACGTAGTTAATCGATATCTGAGCTATTCTGACTCGAGCGTAATCAACACTACTATAACCATTGCTTGTGCATGCCACAATTAGCGATACCAACACACTGTGACAGAATCGAGGCATAACGTGCTCTGTTTATTTTTTAGCGGCCTTTACCTTTGACATATTACCCACAATACCTGCCGATGCACATACGTACTTTGAAGTGTGAAAGAGCTTATTTTTTATACGGCAGAGTTCTGAGACTGGCAGTCCCGACTCACCACCGGACGAGTCCACTCTGGCTGAACAGCGACAGAAGAGCGCAGAGAAACGCAAAAGGCGCGCCGCTGTACTGGAGGTTCTGGTGTTCGGTCTTTTCATTTCGGTCATCATGGCGGCCTCTTACGGGGAACGGAGTCCCATGGCGTTCTACATGACACAAAATGTGGAAAGGCAAATACTTGACGGTGGTGACGTTGCTTTTTCTGAGGTATTACTGTAAATGCATTTAAGTTCACGGAGATTTAATTTCGCGGTAGCGGGAAAATGGACTTTTCGCGGTAGCACCATGCACTGTAGTCTCTTTCTCTTACTGACATGGAAAAGTGTTTGCGGTGGTTTTAAGTTCGCGGTGGCCACCGTGAAAACCGCGAACATTAAACCAAGGAGGTTTTCAACCTCCTTGATTAAACTACCACGAAAGTTGCGGTATTTACAGTAATTGATATGTACATATACCTAAGATATCTTTGGACCCATCTAATTATATCGCCATACCTAAAATCTATTGTTACCCCGTAAAACGAAGGTATTCAAATTGGCTGGTGTGTTTGTTTGTACTGGTGTGTGTCCACTGTTATGCGAATATGTTGTGGATTGCTATGATGTTAGTATACTAGAGAAGTCGTGGATAGATTTATGATATTTGGTATGTCGGTAGGCGTCAGCAAGAGGAAGAAACTATCACATTTTGGGTCTCCTTAATGTACTGCAGGAAAACGGTTTCAAAATCTCGTTCTATGGACATGCTATGTTCATGATTTCTTGATACGAGAGCAGCCTGACAGAGTTAGTCACACCTAAATATGGACCCATATTCGAATCCACCTTTTTTATTGTAACAGTTGCACATGTTCAAACTCTAAGGGTGAACTTTGATACCGAAAACATATTGGTTTTGAAATAAGCTTATACCAAACAGACCGGATATATCTATCTCCGTCAGATCAGTGACATCCCCACGTGTTGGACCTGGATAACAACCGGGTTGATGCCCGCCCTCCATGTGGGAACCTGGTACAACGGAAGGGCTATAGCTGGTTCAGCCGCTATGTTACTTGAGGACATGGTCTCCTACCCGCTAGGCCATGTACAGCTTCGGCAGATGCGACTTAAACCAGGTAGATTTAAGACATAATTTTTCTCGCGATGATTCTAATGATCTTTTTATGTTTTCTCGTGTTTTTCAGTGATCATTAAATGATTTCTGAAGACTACCGTAGGTCCTCCAATGCCTTGCAATAATCTTTTAATGATCTCCAAGGAGTTCTGATAATCTTTCAATGATCTTTCAATGATTCTCATTGGTCTGTCAATGATATCGAATGGCTTTTAATGGTGTCCGTATCCGTTGTAGTGCAATCATCTTTCAAAGATCCATAATCATTCAATGATCTCCTTCTGTGTCTTTAAATTATCTTTCAAGAATCTCCGTTATCTTTCAAAAAAGGCTTTCTAAGTATCTTTCAATGTTCTCCAAGACCTTTCAAGTATTCTTCAATGATCTCCATAATTTTCAATGATCTTTCCATAATAACCTGTCTTCTAAAGGTATATGCTGTATGAGTTTCTGTGACGTTTTCACTATAACCTTTCGACATTTAAAAGCTGTACAATTGCCATTTACAGGGAAGCATTGTGAACCGCCCAAACAAATGCTGAACGTGACGTCACGTTGTATCGTGGAGTACTCCAATGGCATGGCTGATAATGAGAACTACATCTTACAGTGGGCTCCCCAGCCTAACACAACAGTCAATGCGACCGACGGATCGATCTGCGATCACATCAACGCTCAGATACCTCCTGGATTATATGACTGTGTAGGCAATCCGTGGATGCACACGTCTGTTTCACTCACCGACGGTATGAATTTGTTCATTTTACCTTTGCCAAGAGGGTTCTGTATTCGGTGCCGTGTGTGTGTGTGTGTTTGTGTGTGTGTGTTTGTGTGTGTGTGTGTGTGTGTGTGTGAGTGTGTGTGTGTGTGTGTGTGTGTGTGTGTAAAAAAAGGTCAGGTTTAATGATGGGCCTCCCAGTGGTTTCCTACGGTACTGCAGCCGGAATGAAATGTTTTGACTGATAGACAGCCGCAGGTATTGTTTTACACCAGACGATTATATAATTATGTGATCTCTTACGTTACAAGTACCTGCCATATGCTATTCTTACTATAGCAAAGAAAGTTTCAAGAAGCTACTGATGGATCGGACCATTGCAAGATTGAGTGTATGGTTGAGGAATTGAGTATTCAGTCACCTATCAAAGAAGTACACAGATTTGTGGTTTTCTTGGCACTTTGAAAGAGCTTCCAGTTTCCGTATCTCATGTCAAGGATTGTTTTTCCAAAACCAGATGGAAAAGGTTTTTTCATAGGCTTCCAATGTTAATGTTGATCTAAAAGTACAGTATGTGATGTGCTTAACGTAATTGACTCAGTATATAAATATTGTTATATTTTTCATACAGATATGCCGTACTTCGGTAAACATGGATCCTACATCGGCGGTGGCTACATTACTAGCCTTCGAACAACAAACGACACAAACTTCCTACAACAGAACGGCTGGTTGGACGAAAACACCAGGGCTCTTTTCATCGAGCTTATCCTGTACAACCCGCACGTCAACTTGTTTTCTGTCGTGTCATTGGCCGCGGAGTTCACCAATCTCGGAGCAGTTTACAAAAGTTCGGAGATCGTGACCGTCCGGCTCATCCAACATGACGTCATCTTGCTTCTGGCCTTGCGAGGGGTGTTGGCGCTTTTTCTACTCTACTTCACACTTCGCGAAGGTAAGCGCGATTCAAAGATTGTTTTCTCTGAAAAACAGGTGTTATTTCTTTACTGAATCTTTTCTTAAAACAAAACTAGAATCTACGAGTTCCACGAGCTCATACCTTCGACAAGTAATTTTGTCTCAGTACAATTCAAATGATATGCAAACAAGTCACTTATAAGCATGATTTATGCGAATTCATTACATCCTCTTTCTAAATCAGCTATGTTACAAATATCCTCATTCATTAAGCTATTGTAGCATTGCATCATAACTTGTACGAATGATGTAAGAATTTACATTATCTATGTTTGATGATATTTGCTTTTTTTCAAGTGCACATGTGACACTAGTATAAATATGCTATCATTTGCACTATCAACATATTATTACGTTGTTCTGTATCCAAACTACAGAGACTTGATTATTTAACACATTTATTTAGCCTTGAATAGTATTTTAGGACAGAAAACGTGATAGTTGGAAAAGTTGTGATAAAAGTTGTGGTTATTTCAATAAATGTCTATATACTAGTGAAATAATGTGATAGAGGGGTGCTATCCCATTTTTTCTCTAGAAGACAAAACTTAAGACCAATCTTTTAACCTTTTATTAGTAAAATAATGGGATAAAGGGACCGGCAAAGGAAGCCGTCGGATTAGCTAAAATAGAATGGATACAAGACTGCCGTTTCAGCGACGCAGTGTATATTTCGCTAGATGGCGCTTCCCGTTAGAGGATAACGTGTGCTTTTTCTAATTTCTCCGAATTTCATTGGCTCCTAAAGGAAAGTCTCTACTGTCTCGTCCACTGGAGTACCTTATGGAGTTCTGGAGCTGGATAGAACTGTTGGTCATCACCATCGGTTTCTCCACCATCGTGATCTACTTCTACACACAGAACATCATAGACCAAGTCGCAGAACAACGACAGAATGGCAACTCTGCTTTCCACCTGTACAAGAGCGCTGTCAGCTGGTTCCAACTCTCCACCTACTTGCAAGGCTTCCTCATTTGCTGCGCTACGCTAAAATTCATCCGCCTTCTACGCTTCAATTCTCACGTATACGCCTTGTCTATGACGATACGGAAATCCATCAAACCCCTCGTTTACTTCATGTTCACTGTAGCTATCGTTCTGTTAGCGTTTATCCTTATGATGGTTTTGGTCTTAGGTACAAACAGCGACGGGTACAAGAACATAACATCCGGTCTCCAAAGCCTTCTTCTAATGATGTTGGGAAGTTATGATTTCGAAGCTCTGTCAGAGGGACATAGAATACTTGGTCCGCTGGTTTTCTTCTTGTATCAAGTTGCCATGCAGTTTATTTTGCTCAGTATTTTTATGGTTATCCTTTTTGATGTGTATGAGAATGGAGACTGGACGACAAATCCTTACGATCTCGGGTTTAATGATTTCCTAAAGGAAGCGGCAACAGAGGCTGTTGAGAAGATTAAAGGGACGTCTTCTGTCAAAACCAAAAGAAACAAACCTGAGATGGAAAGGCGATTTTCCACGGATATGATTCCTAAGATAAATCGTGGCTTTAGCGAACTTAACATCGTTTAAACTACTTGAGTGACTTCACTTCTACTTTCTTTGTTATGACCTAGCTGTTCCAGCTATAGTAAAGAAAGAGAAGCATTGTTTAATTACTACTACTACCAGTCAGTCAATGCAGACTATGACACTAAGTACAATCACAACGTAGACTATAATACGAAAGGTGTGCAAAGTGAATACAAAATACATTAAGTTAATGATGCAACTTGGAAAATGATAAGGCAAAGTGCAATTCAAGGGGCTTGTTTAAGAATATCAAAAACAAAACACACATCTCTCTTACTGGTACACAGAACGATATTTTCCATATGTTCAACTCATATACTAGTATCCGTCTACATAGGTCAATTTATCTACACTTTATTCCGAATGCGAGGCCAGATCACTTATACAAGATGTATGACTGTATTGTTATCGATCAAAGTTTGTTGTTCTGTATGTAGCCTGGTAGTACCATTGTCTATATAGATACATGTAGTAGTTGTTATGGTTATGGCACATTGTAACTTGTGCAATAAAGTTTATTCATTCATTCACTCTATCTTGTTCCTTTCCCATTTAGATTTGCATAGCGCTTATTTCGATATTTAGTGCTGGATACATATATACTGGATGTTATGAGGAACAATAGTAACGTTGTATTGTTTGTACTCCAGTAGTAATTTGATGCAAATTGCTACAATAATGAGTTTATTTGCAAAATCATGCCCGAGGGCTAATTGCATATACAGTCTCAAGAACTAAGACAGGTAAAAGAATGATACATAAAACTAGTGTCTATCAACTAATATGATACAGTAGAAGCCGCTTAAATGCACACCCAATTTGCCAGAGCATTTCGTGCAATTATCCGAATGGTGCAATAAAGCGAAGTTATTAAGCTGGACCACACCACCATGGAATTTAGAGATTCTATGCAATTAACAGAAGTGTGCGATTATCCGTTGTGCAATTAACTGGCTTCCACTGTCTTATGAATACTATTGTCGGGTTTGACTTCTTCTTTGAAGGCAGTGGTTATTGAACTGTCTCACATTCTGTATGATGGTGGGATTTTGTGCTTTTAGTAAAAATATATCTTTTGGTGATCACTTAGGTGGTAAAAGCTTGGTGAACTAGGCATTTATGCTGTTAGCGCTCTTCATGTACATGACTTATAAACAAATGCTACAATAAAAAGCCTTCTTTGCTAAGATGAGACCTTATTTCTTACTTTGAACAACTTGTTTTGTCTGGTTCTGCGTCTTTGCTGTCAGCTGATCTAGCCTGGTATCCAGCCGTAATATAGCTCCCGAGTCTCTTCTCTCGTAATTGCGAAGAGGAGAGAAGAGGCTCGGGAGCTATATTACGGCTGGATACCAGGCTAAGCTGATTCGCCAACATAATTTTTCCCACTGAAGAAAGCGCACACAAAAACACACCAAACAGAAGCTTTATTTTTTGCTTTATTTTTTGCCTCATGCATTCATGCATAGCTACCAGTTTACATGATGCACATGGAGTTACCCTTATTCACGTCCATAAATTATCACCCACTATGAAACCGAAAGAAACCCATTTTTTCAAACAGTTGTTACTATTGACAACGGAGAACGCAAAGCAAATCGAATAAACTTTCCAAGCAGATGTTGGGGTTAAAGATGATGATGTTTTCTGAGTGACGACCGGGCTTCTCATATAGTCTCTTACCCCATATAAGCAGATAAACAATCTAGCAAATGGTAATAGCTTCTTTAACGAAAATTGAAGATGTCTACCTATTCTTAACCAGTTCAATATGCACAGAGTGTGATGTAGACATGAATGTAGGCGGCGCTTCTACGGGCGGACATTGTGTTACATGGGCTCCTCGCGCGGCGCCTAAAACTATCCTTTTTAAGACAACTAGTGCCTAAATCGCCATTCTAGATGCGTGATAAGATGTCTGGACCTATTTGGGAAAGATTTCACAGGCTTAAGCATGAGTTCTTGTTCATTTTCACACTTTATAAGTCGGAACTACAGACCCTATGAGAGCCCAAACTGCAGTACCGCTCCCGGCCACGTCCTGAAAAGTGGCTAAGACGACCGTCAAATTGCCAATTTTCACCCTTTTCACGAATGGGGAAATGGAGAAAGGCTCGCAAAGGGGATGGTATTTTTGTAGCTTATTTCACTTGATCTTCCAAAATATGACCATTTGAGATTAAATTTGACAAGATCTAAGGCAGTTCACCAACAAAACCATGGAATATATAATAGGTTTAAGAAAATGACACGTTTCTTAAACAAATAGAAGTGATCGAGTTCATGTCGTGTAAATTGTCTAATTCAGCTACCAGAGCCAAAGTTCAATTCTATTTGGGGAAACATGTAAAAGATGATGCAGCGTTCGTCAAATGCAACGATATTTCTGTTTTTATCACTGGATCAAAATAGATTTCATTTCAAAATGTCGTAAGCGGTATATCAGTCTGGATACACAGCTTGAACTCTTCAGTACAAACCTGGTGAGTTACGCCATGAGATGGTTTAATGGGTATACAATACAAACAAAATAACCCACATTGATCCGTGTATCTGTAAATTCAAATTTGACTGCCAGGTGTCGTTATTAATATCAAACTCAGAATTGTGATCCATATTTTGTGAGAAGTCTAAGAATTTTGATACAGCTGCATATCTTCAGGACCTGTTTGATCCTGTTCTTACTAGCTTTGTCCGTGGTTTTCTGGCATGTTAGTAGCTCACAAACAAAGCTTCGTAGAAAAGGCATCTAGCGCACCGATGGACTATACTAAATGGATCAAAAGCGACGGCTATAGTGACTAGAAATATCTTTGCAACTAGTTTATAATTGTACATATATGCCATGTCGTTCATTTGCTGTTCAGAGCCCACGAGAATCATCACCACTCGGACCACTACCACAAGAAGCATGTGAATGTCATTCTCGATCATAAGCGAAAGTTTTGACGCAAATATACAAAACTAACAGTGGGGTTCAAGCCCGCCCGGGAGCCAGTAGACTGTTTCTACGAACGCCTCTTGTTTCAAGATTACTGCACGGCAAGCAATGTTATGTGCTGATTGACCAACTAGAATTAATTGAATTAGTTCAATGAGCAGCTACTATGACACTCTAAATACAATCTAAAAGCCGACTTATTGTACCAAGACACAGTATATGTCAAGCATCACCTATTGCACGTTTTTAGTGTTTAAAAATGGCGGTACTACAACAATATTAAAATTCTCAAGATTTCGGCCGCACTACTTTGTACCGCGGATATAAACTGTGCTACTCGGTGCAAAGGTGAGATCGACGCTGATTGGTCATGTGCATGTACATGTTCCATCTCTCATGATCGAAAACACTGAGCTACAACAGGTGCCAGTGATGAGGATCCTGGGCGTGTTTCTGCAGGCTGACCTACGTTGGAACTCTCACGTTGACACCATTTGTAACAAATCTAGCCGACGCCTTTACCTCCTCCGTAATCTGAAACACTTTAACGTGTCCATCGGCGACCTAGTCACAGTGTATGTGACTTACATCCGACCTGTCCTGGAGTATTGTGCCCCCGTCTGGCACTCCGGGCTCACCACTGCACTTAGTGACAGGATCGAGAAGGTCCAACGGAGAGCTGTGCGTATAATACTGGGACAGAGCTACACGTCTTACACTGATGCCTGTTCTGACTTGGGTCTACCTTCGCTACAAGCACGACGTCTTGAACTGATCACACACTTTGCTAACTAGCTCTCTCAGTCAGTCCGATCATTTCTTGCACTTACTGCCACCAGCCAGAGGTGAGATCAGTGGTAGACAGACAAGGTCATCCCACAAACTGAACACTACTCGCTGTAGAACTGAACGCTATCGTAACAGCGCTGTACCCTTCATGGTCCGCCTTTTGAACAAGTAATTGTTACCTGTATGTTTGTGCTTTGTATCAAATAGTAAGTCATTGTGTATTTTAAATATTTGTTTACCTTCCGATAAAGTGATGTGCTGATATTACTGCAAATACTAATTTATATGCTTTATCCCGATACTGATTTAATTCGTCTGCAACGATTTTTAAGAGCTGTACTATTGCAATGATTCATGATATTCGATTTTAACTACTTTAATGATTGATGTAATGACATGTCGTAATTCAGCCTTGTGGCTGCTATGTTACTGTCAGTTTTGTTTTCGAAATAAACCATTCATACAGAAAATACTCATCCATATTACTGTATGTCAAACGATGTTACGGGATGATTGGTCAACTAGAATTAATTGACCAATCAATGTGACAAAAAAATCCTACAGCGAATGTAAACAAGCAAGTGTCCAGTCCATAATGGAGGATAAGGTTTAAGTGGTGGATACTTTCAACTTTGGTTCGAGATCGAGCTACACCAAAATAAAGTTAGGTATTCTGCCCTATTTTGGCTCTTTCGTCTTCTCTTATTTGTCTAGTGGACAAGAGAAACTTCACAGCTGAGGTAGGCTTGGATACGACCAAAACTGGGCCTCCTAGTAGCTATCCTAGGTACTGCAGCAGGACTTCCTTCTTTTGAACTATTTGAAGATCGCACATTGGCCACTTACTATCACAGCTTGTCTGGTTTCTTCCAGTGCTGGTCCCAAGACCCTATTTGCATTTGGTCTTCCTTGTGGTCTAAGGTTATTGAACTCTTGGTGGTAACCCTCATCTCTGCTGATAGTTCGATCACTCAACATAGACTGGATAATATAAGCTAGCTTCCCAGCACTTCTATCCATTTGCCCACATTACAAATTTATGTGACCTAGGAGGTGCATCACTTGAATACTGGGGAAGTCTGCAGTCAAAAATTTAGTGCAAGAATTTCATGTGTTTGAACAAATTTTTAGCTATGGACAATGCTAGCTACAAACACAGATTAACTTTCTTGGTTTGTACTGGACCTGTTGGACTTCTTACATGGTCAGTCCATTTTGACCTTATTAAAAGTATATGTCTAGCAGTATCTGTAAGAGGGAACTCCTAACAAGGGCTGTCTCCAGGTCTTGACATTTACCCTTTCCCAAGCTTTGTTTGAGAGCCCATGTTGTTAATTTTGTCCTTACGAAAAGTGTTTTCATCAGTTTAATGTCATGAAGAGAGGAGTTTTTGGATGGCCACCGTGATATTCGTTTGTTATTGTACTAGGACCGGAGGACGGGTCCTGGAGAACTAGTCCTAATGGTTGAACCTTTGTTCAATCTCTACACAATATCTACAACAGAGAACATAAAAGACACGACCACAATGCTGGTGTGAAACAGTAGTTTTAATTCCCAAAGTTGCAGATGGTACACATTCAAGGCATCTTCCAGCCTCAACACAAACAAGAACACATGTTCACACACCAGTTATTCTGATAACACTCATTCCCAGAGCTGATCTCGCCACAGTTTCCCAACAAGATCGTCTCCTTTTTTTCCACATTTTTGCGGTGTTTTTGATACGTTTTTTCCATTTTTTATGCCTCCTCTAGTTTCCGTGTGGTTTCTTCTTCTTTTCTGCTTGAGATCGAAATTTTTTTTACTTATTTTACGATTTTTTTTGCCTTTTTTGAACTATCAGTCCCGCAAAACTGTACACCTCGCCAGGTGGCACCTTTTCAAACGTAAGATTAGTTTTACAATTTTTTTTTTACAAAAATAGCATAAAGTAACATGAAGCTATTAACAGTTCAACCCTGTGTCATCCTAGGATGTTATAAATCATTCAAAAACTGTCCAACATTATTAATTTTTTCAACAATCTTGACCACTTAAATATTTCAACAAACCCATGCAGATTAGTAATAGAATGTCACTGCTGTTAAAAACACTTGCATGTGGCATAACTAAGACAACTACTATGGAACTTATAGAAAAACAGACTTAGTTTACCTTCTCACAGGCTTCCCTGGCTGTCTTTATCGATTTTGTTGGATTTTACTACAAAAATATCCTGCCCACTCAACTTCCGTTGTTAAAAGAAGAGGATTTCCTTGCACGAGGTCAACGAACGAAGAAACGAATATGATGGACAAAGAGATGTTTTTGACAGCTTTCATACAAAAGGTAGTATATAATAGTCAGGCTTGAAACTGTAAAACACTCATTCACACTCGACTATCGCTATTTTTGCAGTTAAAAGTTTTAGTTTTACCCATGCGTCAACTTTCCAGATATCACCCCACCCGGTTTGGCGTACAGTTTCCACAGGAAGGAATTACTTGCTTGCTTGCTACTCTAGGTTTAACGTTAGGTTCCTCGCGAAACTTGGTGGGGGTGGTAGGGGGCGTGGTTACTCCGCCACGCCGGCGCGCGCGGCCTGCTCCTTGGCCTGGTGAGCCTGCAGTACAGCCACGGCCTCCTCGACCTACGGGAGAAAACGGGAATGCTCGCTTAAAATCGGATACCAAGAACATTACAGCGTCCACACTATCTTACTAACATACAAGGGACAATCAACACATGATCCACAATAGGACTGTCGATCTTAATTACCAGTTCAACTAATGAGCGCACAGCAGTTATAGATTTGACCAATAGAGAGTGGCTTCATGTCTTTCACATATTTTCATGTTTCAACTTTGCATTTCTGCAGGCTGATTTCTGTGTTTTGACAGAGATAGGCAAAGCTATGAAATTTGTCTATTCACTGAAAATAAGGTAACTGGGGACATGTATATGGTTGTTTTTCAACATTTTTATTGTTATTGGGTGGGCGGACGGACTACTTCCTCTTCACAGCCAGGGGCTGAATTGCAAGGAGCTTACAATAGACAGGGCTAAATTGTAAGTGTCTGGAGCAGCTGCCATTTGTCGCTAACTTAGGTCAACTCAATACGACTGTCGCAAGGGTCTGTAGTGGCTGGCATTCAGTGTTAACTCGGGTGACCAAAAGTTTAACTGGGAGTTAATCACTATGATTGGCTGATGACAGACAGAAGTGTAGAACCACTGTGTACAGAGAGACTGCCTCTACAGCTACAGCTACTACTACAACTACTACTATCTATGGAAATGAGTGACTGAGAGAGTGAATGTTACCAACCTTAGCCTTGAGAGACTCGCGGGACTCAAGCATGTGAAGCAGCTCGGCATTGTCGATCTCCAGCAGCATACCGGTGATCTTACCAGCCAGATCGGGGTGGCTGTTCTGTAAACAACAACAACAACAACACAACAATGTCAACTTTGTAAACAAGTACCACATTGTCCAAACAGTACTGCCATTCCACATTCTGACTTTGGATACACGTTCAACATTGTGCAATCAAATAATAGGAAATCTATGCGTTTTTATTTAGGGTTTTCAGACAAATGCCTCGTACGTGTCGTCAAAAAAAGACACGGACAGAAGGAACTTCTGCCGGTCTGCTGTCAGACTCGTCATCGAATCATCACCAAACCCTACCCTCGCATTGCTAAAGGAAACAACCACGTATCATATAGTATATTCAAAAACTTCTTATCCTATCCTGTTCATCTACATGTCAGGAAACTACTAAAAATATATTTTTGAAAGCTCAAAAATCATGGATAAAACAGCAAAACTCCTTGTCTTTAGTAAAGTTGTCTTTAGTAAGTTAACTCTGTTAATATTTGTTGATTCCTGCTACATTACCATTTACTTGATTTTCGTTGTCAATTACTGTTATGTGCATGTTTGAGGCCACATGTACCCCTGGACAAATAAAAACAAACAAAAACATTTTAAGTAGTCTGTGTAACACAAACTCCGCTGTCCAGGGCTGTAACTGGCCCCTCCCCTCTAGGGGGCTAGCGGATGTTTGGCGGGCTGCTATGAGCGAGATTTAATCAGGCTAAGGCTACTACACCCTTGTAATTTTACCTGGATGAGAGGGAAGAGGCGCTCTCCCAGCATCTGCTTCTGTTCCTGAGGGGGTGCTGCAGCCAGCATGGTGGAAGTCAGGGGCTCCTGGCCCTGCACATGGACGGCCTGCTGGGGGGTGGACTGCTCCTGGACCTGGGGGGAGGGGGAGGAGAAGGGGGGGGAGGAGACGGAGGGGGGTTAGACAATTGCTATTGACGACAATTTCAAAAGGGTCTAACTCAACACCATAGAAGATATTTACTTTGGCATCCTACCCAAATCAATTTGGCAATGCTTAACATTTTCCAAGAGAAAAAAAAACATGTGCTCCATAGATAGACATATACTGGAAATGCAGAAATGTTTGCGGCAGATTAATGTTCGCGGTTTTCGCAGTGACCACCTTACCGCAAACTTAACATCATCGCGACCATTTTTCTATTATGGTATTAGACTGCAGTCTATGGTGTTACCGCAAAATTAAAACCGCCAGGAAAGTCCTTTTTCTTGCTACCGCGAAATTAAATCCCCGCGAACTTAAATGCATTTACAGTATATGAACATAGCAACTATTGGTATACAATAGACAGTGCACATCAAAAGACATTGTACACAGATGGATAAGACTCTGTTCCACAAATGTAGATGTAAGAGGACAGTAGAGAAGACACAGACTTAAGAAGAAACCAGGGACTTTCTTGGACAAGATTTCACTGACTGTTGTTTCAGATTGAGTAAGCAATGGATGAACTATTTCTTCAGCAGTCAATTGATGAACATCTCTTCTTCAATACATACCTATATCCAAGATGTGTTTTAGCTATAGCATGATGTCAAGTAGTACAGGGTTTTCAGACAAATGCCTCGTACGTGTCGTCACGGTAGACTCGGACGGAAGGAACTTCCGCCGGTCAGTTGTCGGACTCGTCATCGAATCATCACCAAACCCAAATATTTGGAATGCGTATCTTGAGCCCTTTCTCTTTTCAAATAAACCAAAAACAAAACTCCCCCTGTTGTTCAAGAGAAGTCCCTGGTCCTGGTTAACACTTTCTACACATAATGATCAAACCCCTTTCACAAACATTTTCCATGGTACCATTTAAAATTTGCACCAACAGGACCAACCGAACATAGCTGTGTATTAGGGCCCCTTTTCCACTTTATGGAAATCACCAAGCGACCATACAGGGAACGGAAATGAATTTTCGTGGTCGATAATTGGAATATTATGCAATATGTAAAAGTATGAGTTTAACAACAACATAACACACAATACAATTTATCTGGCATCCTTTTGGTCGCTCATTATTTGGAGTCACTAGTGGAAAAGGGGTGTAGGTGAACACTTTCAGTTGACAATTTTTTTCATAGTATCATATATAGGACGTGTGTGAAAGGGGCTTCATAGGAAGGCTGTAGACAGAGACACGAGGACGGATGGACGCACCTTGCTGGACTGTGCGTACGAAGCCGGTCGGTACATGACCTACAGAAGCCGTGGGGAGGGGGGGAGAAGGAAAGGGAACAGGACAGAAGAGAGTCAACACCGATCAGCCACAAGCTCCGCTCCATGGAAAAACTTCTCTCCGAAAGGAGGACTTTTAAAGATTTTCACAAGAAAAAAAACTTCTCTCACAGAGCTTTAGGAAAGAGGAATCTTTTTAATGTCTTCAGATGTAATTTTTTTCTTTCAGCGTCCTTGAAATTTTGATAAAAGCAATGGTAACAATCATGCTTTTAAAACCAATGTTTTCAAATGTGTAGCTAAAAATGATTTTGATGTCAGAAAACATGATTTCGATCAACTAGTGCTTTTGTTAGGATACACAAAGACTGTAAATTTGCTTTTTTTTCTCTCTCTCCAAGTTGCAAGTTTTGTTTTATTTACTGAACTGTACTCTTCACATGGAGTAGAACAAGGGGCAGAAATCCCATAGACTTACGGTAAACACCACAACAGAATATAACACTGTATCCAACATTCATGCCAGATCCTTTTTTTCTCATCTCTAACAAAATACAGTTTCTTCACTTGCGTTGTGAAGTTTTGACTACCTTCAAGTCCAATCTGCATGCAAGATATGCCATTGAAAGAAATTGGGTGACCATTTTCTCATTTTGTTGCTAGTCTTTTTTTTTTAATACAACATTGCTATCTTCACACAATGCATATTTTCCAACAAAGGATTCTGAAATTTGATTGTCCTTTCTGAATACGTGATACGGTCAGTTTTCAAAGCCACTTAGACACAGTCAAGCAAGTCCAAGTTAGGGGGAGACTGTCATGCCAAAGTAAGGGATCGTTTCTTTTACCTTTTCCCTTTCTAGTCAACTTTCAATTCCATTTGCTTCTTCCTGACGAAGAATTAAAGAAGACTGGCATTCATGTTGGACAAACACTTTACAGATTCTTCTGGGAGATTTTGAGAGTCACATGCCTGGCATACATTCTATTCTAGTTTCAGGTTCGCTCCATAGGTCCTGCTTTGTTTTGAGAACGTATGCTCCTTTGAAACGGAAGTGGGGTTGAACTCACCAACGTCTGTTTGAACCCCATTACTACAACGTTACGAAGAATTTGTGACTCAAACAGAGAACTCCTATATTTTAGGCTTTATTCAAATGCTAACTCTTTTGGGGGATGTCCCTGTAGCTCAACTGGTAGCGGCCTAACAGTTGAGTTCCTAAGTCAGGTAGGTAACTGGTAGACCCCAGTTCAAATCCTAGGTAGGTAAATCTTAGTTGGTGCCAAGCTAATCGTTTTATAAGAAAAGTAATATGGGGTCCCATGTTCGAGAAGTTGCCTCATACAAGTTAAAAGGGAAGGGCTAGCAACTCTCATGTAGAAATGTACCTTGCCAATGAAACTGCAAGGAAACTTGCTGCCCTATATGCCAATACACCACTCTATGTTTGAGCGAACAAATGTCTGCTCTACAAGCAAAGGTGCGAACTGGTACTAGAACAGGTTAGATACCAGGGTATTGACTCACAACATGCATTATATGCTTAAGATCCAGACAAGTACACTACATTACAGGGAGAAAAGGACAGAGATAGAAAGAGAGAGAGGGACATGTCTACACAATACATGCAGATGAGAACACAACACACCCAGAAGAACAATGGCACAGTCCTTGGTTACATTCAAGTTTGTTAAACTTTGGACTGCTACACACTTAGGATGGGTGGAGACTTTGCTCCTTTGGTGCAAAAACTGTTTAACAGGCCTTAGGAGAAAGAAACTGCTACTGCATCTAACCTTACTAAAACCTTACTAAAAACATCTGACGTGTACAATGGTCAAGTCTACTGAACAAAAATCCAATTGAAATTTGGAGTATTGGTCAAATCTGTTCTAGTAGTGACTAACTCTGCATAAGAACCATTCATGGCCATTTTTGTCGTCCCCTAAGATTATTTTCCCCATTGACCAAAGCATTAAGAATTCTGTCTATAGCATCCACCAGTCTATAGTGACAATTAGTTAAAGAAATTGGAATGTATAATTATGTTTTCCCGAAGTGCGTTCTTCTTCTTTCTTCCTCCTAGCAGAAAAGGTTTACAGAAAAAGCTGGGCTGTCTACCTGGGCTGGCTATTACATCAGGCTACTCAGATACCCCCCAATCATGGCCACAATTCTTTTTTTCACTCGCTCTCTACTTTGGGGCAAGCCTTATGGTATAGTATTGTATCCAAGTAGCTTGACACAAGGCTAAAGGGAAAACACTTTGCATTTTTGCAAAAATGTTGCCTTTCTAGTATCATTATTGTTTGTTCTAGAAAGGTTACAAGCACAGCAGTTAAATCTCCAAGACACGTAGTAATGTACCGATAAGATTTTGAACTTACCGATGGGTTCATGGCCTGAGGCTGACCCCCGCTGGGCGGGTTGCGCATCGTGGCAGTGTACTTGTATCCTGGGCGGGGCTGCTGGTTGGCCATGGCGGCAACTCCCACACGGGGCTGCTGGGTTGGCGCAACACCACCTGGGGTAAGGCAAGCCGTTTCATTGGTTAGGAGGGAAAACAAGCCATTTCATTGGTCAGAAGGGAAAATGAAGATGTTTGATTGGTCAGAAGGGAATACAATCAATTTCATTGGTCAGAATGGAAAACAAACATTTCAATGATCAGAAATTGAGTTATACCTTATACCTGGAAAATAAGCTATTCTATTGGTCACTGCACTTCTTTGAACAACAAGCTTAGATTCAGTCTTTTCCTTTTAATATACGACAGGTCTTTTAATAGTACAGGGTTTTCAGACAAATGCCTCGTACGTGTCGTCACGAAAGACACAGCTAGAAGGAACTTCCGCCGGTCGGTGGTCAGACTCGTCATCGAATCATCACCAAACCCAAACTCAACTGGAAAATTCTTTAAAGCACTAATCTAAGGGATAACTCTATAGCAATGATGTCAAAGAAACAACAATTTCCTTAGTGCAAGAGCCTCCCACCATTTGTGTGACTTCTCCCACCCATATTCCTTTGACCTTTCCCCCCTCCCTGTGACCTCTCACCCCTCCCTGTTTGACCTCTCACCTCTCCCTGCCATGCGTTGAGCAGGTGGCTGCGTGGTGCGGGCCATCGCCTGCGGGGCCACCTGTCGCACGGCTGCGGCGGCGGCTCGCGGGGCGGTGGCGGCCGGGAAGCGGGACCCGGCGGCGGGCATGGCCTGGAAGGCGGTGGCCTGGCCGCCGGGGCGCATCGGAGCGGCCTGTTGCCAGCGTGGACTGGCACGGACCTGGGCCATCTGGCTGGGGAAGTAGCGCTGTGGATGACACACAAAAAAAGTGTAAATATAAGAATACCGTAAATGCAGAAACTTCCGCAGTGGTTTTATGTTAACGGTTTTCGCGTTGGCCACTTCACCGTGAAGTTAAAACCATCGCGAACATTTTTCCAAGAGGCTACAGTGCATGGTGCTGTCGTAACTTAAAACCACCGCGAAAAGTTTTTTTTCCCACTAACGTGAAATTAAATCCCGCGAACTTAAATGCATTTACAGTACAACATTTCAAGAAGTACAGTAGTGCAGATTGTAATCCATATTGCTGCATTAGCAACTGGGAAAGACTGGGTTTTTATGGTACAACAATTACATTATAGCCCTGTTCATGATGCAAAAAAAAAAATCAAACGTTTCTATCCACTTAGCAAGCTGAAACGCATACATTTGATCATCATGAACACTCCTTTTTGGATACAGAACGATTTTTTCGTACCTCCTCCCAAGGTGGATTTGAAACAGTTTATAGTTATCCAGAATTGTGAATTGTCATCATGAAATGCAAAAGCACTGTAGATTTGGATTATATCCAGGCACGTGCGTTCATATTTGGTGGCGTCACAGGAAAAAGTATCTAGTTTTTAACATGTCAGTTGGGCATTAAGGCCACATTTTAATCGTAAAACTTGTTTTTATTCGACTTACGGGCTGCATGGACGGCATGAAGTAGGATGAACCCTGGAACATCTGGTTGGGCTGTGGTGCAGGCATGCGCATCCCGGCCATACGCTGCATGTACTGGGAGGCAAGCTGCGCCTTACGGTCCTCCTTACGCTGAGCAAGGGCAACGTACCTGGGGAAAACAACACAAACTTTAAGTCAAGGTCCCCAAATTTATCAGGGATAGGTGCACAACTTCAAATCCAGCTTGAATCTAAAAAATTCTGTAACTTACATTCAACGAAACCTAAGTCCACGGCTCAAAATTCATTTCTGGGAAATTGTGCAACTTAACTCAAAGTCAAGCTTGAATTCGAAAACTTATGTGACTAAATTAAAAAATTAAGGAAAACACAAACTAGATGTAAATGCAGGGCTCAAAACTAATACTAGTAATAGTCGCACTTGTGCAACATAACTTGAAATCCAGCTTGAATATGAAACTCTGTGGCTAACTGAAAGCCTAACAAAGGTTTCAACTTTTGAAAATTAAGTGTCAAAAACATGTTGTACACTATGAAACCTTGAAACACATAACCCCCAAAAGATGTCTAGGTACACCTACATTGACATCCAAGCATTTTGGGTGTACTGAAGTGCATATGGACCAGGGCTTTAGCCAGCGTCCGTTTTTCCGTCAATTGACGGAAATTTGCTGCGTGTGACGGAAAAAAATTTCAACCAATCCGTCAACCTTGACGGAAAAAAAATCATTGATTGAAGCAAGGAGGCCAAGTTGAAAAGAGGGAAGCTACGGCTTGGGGACGCCCGGACAGCCCATTGTCGGAAAGCCACACGCTGTTTGTTTTGCTATTGTCATGATTGTTGACGATTGTGTGTCGGCACCCTTTCGCATACGATAATCTCATTAAAAACCCGTTTTTCAAGGTCTCACTCCAAGAACAGTGCATTCTACGAACTTTGTTTGGAATCTTGAAAAAAATCTCGAGCTGGCTAAAGCCCTGATATGGACCCAGTATTTCTGGCCTGTGTACTACTAGTATAATGATCTAACTACTCTACTCAGACTTACAGTGGTTTGGAGACCACGATACGTCCGTTCATCTCCGTCACAGCCTTGGTGGCCTCCTCGGGAGAGCTGAAGCACACAAAGCCGAAACCCTTGGAGCGGCCGTTCTCAGTCATCACCTAAAGTAGAAGGAGAGAGTGGTTAGAGAGCCGCTAGTGTGTGCATTACCTGTACTTACAAGTGCATCAACACAACTCATAGCAATGAATTGTCAGAAGAAAACAGACAGCCAAAGACTTTCTGTCAAAGACATAAACTCAACATCCTAGACTGTCTGCCAGCCAGGAACAATAGCCAGGGACAGATTAGCATAATACTGGTCACAGGATTCAAATATGTTTCACTCCCAAAAGCGTAGTTTTGTTGGCTTCAGGATAGTGAGTGAATACATGGACACCTGAGTGTCACCATCAGTGTATGATAAAGACTTTGCTCTACAAAGCTTTCATGAATACAGAAATTAATGAAGGAATGAACTTACCTTGGAGGATGTGATGGTTCCGAACTGTGAAAACTCCTTACGCAGGATCTCCTCATCAATGGTGCTGTCCAGGTTCTTGACGTACAGGTTCACACCCTAAGATGGCAGAAGAGAAAGTCTTGGTGTAAACAATAATACAGCTAGTAGACTAGGCCCTACTAGTCTAAATGAAAAAAGACTCAGATGTGAGACCTAACATTTTTCAAATTTTACTACAGTTTAGCTTGAGAATTCAGCGAGTTTTTTCTGCAGCGAAATATCAGGGTGTTATTGACTGGAAGAAACTTACCTGGTAGCGCTGGATGCGTTCTTGCTTGATCTTCTCGAACTTGGCCTTCAGCTCGGCCTGGCGTTCCGCCTTCTTCTGTGCACGGCCAACGTAGATGCGGCGACCGTCATCCACCTCCATGTCATTCATTTCCTCACAGGCCTGAACAATTAACGAAGGGTTTATTGACATATTTGGGATGGGTGCAATGGTCTAGGGGTAGAGTGTTTGTCTTGCACATGGAAGGTCCAGGATTCAAATGTTGGGCAGGTCAAAATGTAGCATGAAACATGGGAAGTTCTGTTACCAATTTTATATAAGCTTAACACTGCTAGAAATTACAAGGTGAACTACCTTTACTGGGGTGATACATGGTAAATGTGTTCCTCATTTGTAAAGCTTCACAGAAAAGAACGGTCTGAACTTGCTAAAAGTTCTAGGACTTCTATGAAACATTTCATTTTCTGAAAGTGATCTAAATCCAGTTTTAGCTTACTGAAGAACTATTCTTCCACTGGTCTTGGCAGAAGATTGACACTGTGTACATTTTTACAGGTTCATTGTGCCCATGAAATCATCTTAACTCAATTTCAACGCAATGAACAGTGGATCATGACCTTAAGTCCCATCCTAGGGACTGCGACTCTTTCAAGTAGTCTACATGACTGTTTGGCATCTTCTTGACATACCTTTCCAGCAGAGTCGGGTTCCTCGTAGCTGACGAACCCGAAGCCGCGGCTGTGTCCCATGTCGTCCGTCATCACCTTGGCGCTCACCACCTTTCCGTACTTCTCAAAGAAATCACGCAGCCTGCGAGAAAACAACACAAACTTAAACTCTGTAGCCTGGTGTAATGGCCAAGTGTTCACCTTATACTTGTTCAGTTATACAGACTTCCCATTGACGTCATAATAATTATAATCTGAATCCCCTGGAGACCATGTAAGCGGCTAATTGGATTAAGCAATAGCAGTATAGTGTGTTTTGTGGACAAACACTATAATCCAACATGGTGCAGATAACGTCAAATGAAAAGCCTGTATTCCAAAGACTTGAAAAATGGTATATCTCTGTTTAGCACTTAGGGAAAGGGCTACAGAAGATGAACACACATCATTAACAGTCGACTAGCCTGCTGCTGTTTGCATACCGAATAACACCATAACTGTTGCGGGAAGCACTCTCTTCGTTTTACACACACCAGTGTAAAATATCCAGGATATCAAACTCTTAGATAACTAGATTTGCTTGAGTACAGGCTAGAAACATGAACTACAAAAACTACATTCCCAAACTCAATGGAACTTTTAGTCCAGGACATAAAAATCTTACTTGTCATCGTCCCACTTGTCTCCGAAGTTCTTGACGTAGATGTTAGTGAAGCGTTTCTGGGCTTCTCCCATGGCAGCTAGACGCTCACTGCGCGGCACAAAACGTCCTACATACCTGCAGAGAAGGAACACATCAACAATAAACAAAATGTTTACCAACATATCTTCATCTTACTTCTTGCTGTAATCTTCTAGTTATATCATGTTTGCAAGTTCTTTTTCCATCTTTTAAAAGGTAAAATTTTTATTTCACATCGCAAGGAGTGAAGTATGGTTTTTGGCATGTTTCTGAGCTATTCATGCAAATGGGGTGAAGTCTGCCATCTCAGATACGCTACGTTTTTAGGACTGCAGTTTACAGACAAATGCCTCTTGTATATCATCGCATGGTTTTACTGGTCTGTTGTCTGACATCATAAAATCCTTGCCATAGCCATGTGTTTGAACTTTGACCTAACGAACACTTACACTTTCTTGCCGTTGAGCATCATGCCGTTGACCTTGGCCATGGCCTCATCAGCTGCCTCTTGGGTCTCGAAGTGCACAAAACCAAAACCTTTGCTGGATCCGGTTTCATCTTGGGCAACCTGGAAAGAACAATTCACAACCAGTGTGACTAACTGCTAACTGCTGTGTTTTTCCCAATGGGCTATGTAAGTTCTACTGCATAACAGGGTTGGACAAGTCCACCAGTCTGATTGTCCAGGCAAGTGAGAGTGCCGATTGGGCAAGTGCATTTCCTACCCCACTTGCCCGATTTGACAAGATTTTTCCATTAAGTGAAATTTTGATATACATGTACAGTCTACAGTCATGGCATCAAGCATTGTTCAACACAGAAAAATAGAGCCTAGGGTTTTACCCTCACCTTTAATCTCATTACTGGAAGTGAATCGGGCAAGTGAAATGTTACTTCAGGCAAGTATATCTTTAACTGCGCCATAAGACAAGGGAATTTTAGAAACTTGTTTAACTCTGCACAAGAGTCGTCTTGTACAGTACTTTCAAGTTGAGACAAATGTGACGTACGTCTTACATCTAGAACTTGGTAAAAAAAAATTAAGAAACACCAAGGGTATATCTAAGAGTACAACTAAGATGTTGTTCTTACCTTACAAGACAGGATGTTGCCAAAAGCTGAGAAGGTGTCGTAAATAGCCTTGTTGTCGATCGACTTGTCCAGGTTCTTGATAAAGACGTTGCCGACGCCAGACTTACGCAGCGAGGGGTCGCGCTGGGACCACATGATACGCATGGGCTTGCCCTTGATGGTGTCAAAGTTCATGGTGTCCAGGGCACGTTCAGCTGGGGAGGGTTAAAGGTCACAGGTCATAGAGGGTCACACAACCACATTGTACACTAGATACAGCAGACAGTCAGAAAATGACGTTTTGGAGAGGATACCACAGATAATTTTTTTTAAAAACTGGTAACTTTCCAGACTTGTATAACATCTCTATGTATGCACAACCCATAAAACTGTTACTGTGTTTTTTTTCTGTTGGCACGAAATTTGTCACAGATTCTAGTCAGGTTATTATTTACACCTATTATGACGAATGTGGTCCCTTTTTGGCGTACCTTAAGATATTTTTGACACGAGTGTTAAGAATCTTTCATTTGGTGACCACCTGTCCTCATTGACCAGATTTTATTAGTCCGCTGAGTGGTCTTCTTCTTGGGGAGTTTTGAACATAACTTCTTTAACATTATGGCACTGCCCACAACTCTATAAATCATTTGCTTCCTTTCATAACATGAACCAAGGCTCTTTCTATAGTTTTCACTAAAAAGGAACACAAAAGTACTCACCATCAGCTGGCTGTTGGAAGTTGACGTAGGCGTATCCGAGCGAGCGGCGCGTCACCATGTCGCGGCAGACACGGATGGACAGCACGGGTCCAGCGGGAGAGAACTTCTCGTACAACATGGCCTCCGTAATGTCGGGGTCCAAGTCTCCGACGTACAGCGACGCGCAAGGGTAGGTGGGACCTCCGCCTGGGTTCATGGTTATCTCTTCTCAACTTGTAGGTATGTAATCTGGGAAAATAGACAAAAACACACAACAATCGTTACCTTTATGCTGGAACATACAGTTCAGATTTACTTCAGAAATAGCCCAGGTTTTCATCGGGGAGTTCCAGATAAACATTTATTATACACTCTACAGTCACTTCTCTGCTGTTCTGTCTGGGAACCTTGGCAACTCTAACAGATGATCTGGATTGTCCAAATTTTGAACAAGGGCGCCAACTGGAATAAAAGGAAGCGCTCACTGGAACAGGCGTTCCAACACCCGAAATGCCCTCAATCTGCTGGTGGGAGGCCTAATGTCATTGAACGAGCGCTCTAGAACCTATTTCTCAATTTGTTCATAACTGGCATCACCACCAAAGGTTTGAATGTTCCCCAGACAGGTAGCAGAAGCGAACATAGGCGAGGACAACTGCCCGGATGGTACCCTGGCTCGTTTGGGCAGACAAGTAAGATTACTTTTTCCTGTCCTAGCAAGCAAATTTGAATCCCAAGATGAAGGCCCTAAACTAAAGACAAAACTGGACATTGATTTCAAAGAGGATGTACTGTTTTACCACTGAAGACTTAGGCGCTAAATAAAAGCACAATATCCGGCTGATGCCATTGATTGCAAAATTTACCAAAAACTTAAAACCCATTGATTACTTTTCCCAAGGACAGAATTTCTAACACTCCATGTCAATCACTGTACTGACTGTTGAAATGATTGCATTGATTAAAATAAAATACCCAGGGTGACAAGTAATTAAAAATCTGTGTGAAAAGATTTTAGGTCTGCTAACATGTGCACAAATGTTAGACAAACACAAGCTCGGGCAGGTAGTACTAAACAAGCATATGGTCTGTAACAACAACAAAATTTGATTGAACAGAAAATTTGAGCAGACAACCTATCTATTTGTCTGTTATAATTGTTGGGACCAAGGAGGTTGAACCTACTTGTTGGGACTAAGACCTATAATTTTTTCCCTTAAACTTCACCAAAAATGAAGGCATTTTCGAGAATATATGTAGGAAATGTTGAACTCATTTGAAATTTAAAAACTATGGATCTATAAGTTTCTTTATTCTGTTTGTTAATCAACCAAGACAACTATTCTTTCCGAAAGAACGAAGTAAATTTTCAAATTATTCTGCGATGTCATTGTCAGGAAAAAGTAAAATTATGATTTGTGTTGTCTGTAAAGACTGTCCTGGATCAAATAATTGAGCACATAGCCCACAACATTACACTTTTAAGCATAACTTCATAACCTTCTTAATTATCTGAAAATTGTAAGATATTTTGGGCGGTTGTCATAAAAAAGGTCCAAATTGGACGGTAAAAACGCATGAAAATCCGACTGTGCTCAGCACTTTGGCCACGAGGTACGAACCACGTGCTTTCACTTCCTGTATTACGCCACTGGAAAAAATCCACAAAACTGCGACATTCTCCAACACTTACAACATCCTCATTTCAGTAAACAGTTTCAGACTACTCTTGTGCCAAAAAACTACAGGGAAATTCGAGTGATTCTATGGTATAAACTAATAGTTTTCGGTAACGAGTCGCTAAAATATTCAGTGGGCGTTTTTGGCCGGCTTGTCCCTAGTTGGAAACCCGGTCATTTTGAGACAAGATTTTGACGTATTTCAGACGAAAAATAGAACCAGTACTAGCGAAGTTACTTGATATAGACGTTAAAGATATGCGTTATGTATCTGTCAGGGTGATATGTTTAGTTATTTGAGAGAAAAATGAGAAATTCTTACCTCAGAAAGAAGTCTTCAAATCCAAGATGGCGTTGTCAATTTTTTGCTGGATCTTCGAGCTTCGGCAGACTTTGGGACGTTCCTACCACCGTTTCGCGAGTTTTTTTCTCAAGCTTTTTAAGTTTTTATACAGAATTTTTTGTCACTTTTTAAGTTTTTTTGTTGTTTTTTGTAAATTTTTGGGTTTACGGCTGTTGTGTGGGCCTAAAATGCTAACACACAACAACGCGTGGAAGCTGACGCAGGTAAAAAGGTGAGGAGGGGTACCTACGCCGGCTCTAGTTAGCCGCCGGAAGTGACGTACTCGTAAGAAAATAATTCCACAAATTGATGATTTATCTTTTACTGGAAACAATATGTCATCTCAAAATTGTGGATTAAAATGGATTAAGATAATAATCGAAATTGTTTTTGGTAAAAATGATAACAAAAAAATGTAATTTTTTGTAATTAAGACGTTTTTGCATATGGCGGATGCTTATTTCCGAACCATAGCGCAGTAAACCGACCTAACTGCCTGTTTCCAGTTGGTATGACGACATCTTCGTTTACCTTCGTGACTAGGGCTGGGTATCGGTACAGCGTACCGGTACAAAACCGGTTTTTCTTATTGGACCGGTCCAGAAAAACCGGACCTGAAAAAATTAGGTGTACCGGATGTTGGACCGATTAGAAAATTAACAGATTATTTTATCAGGCATTCACACGCTTTGGCGCTTGCAGGTGGAAGAAAATAACAAAAGTGAAGTAGTGTAGAGTTTATAGTAATTTCTACCAAGTTTTACAGCCAATTGTACAGGTGAAGTTAGCGTTGTAGGATTTTAAAACGCCAGTGTAAGTCTAATACTCCACCAAACAGATTTCTTTGTAGTAAAATGGACCAGTGGTATGAGTCATACTGCATCAGGTCCAGGTTCAGGTCCGGACCTGGACCTGATCCTTTGGACCTGAACCGGACCTGGACCTGAATTTTCTGTACCGGTACCCAGCCCTATTCGTGACCAATCAACAACGACACCTAACCCGAGGATGACGTCACACACACAATCGGTTTAATTGGTCAACGTCAAGCGCGGGAAAAGCCAGGGGACGTCTCACACTTCCTTATTTGGCTCAAATGAGCGATTTTCAAGAAGTGACTGTTTTTGCCCATTTCTTTTACGGAATGACGTTACATTCACATGATTCAAACGATATCAAGATTAAACTTCTCTTTTTTTCCCATTCAATTCTATTGCAAGTACATGTGTACTAATAATGACAGGGTTCTCCCCAGAATTTTTAGTACATTGTATAGTGGAGGGGCTGACAAAAATAACCCGCACCAACGCGCTGCACTTTCATGAAAATGGGTTCATTTTGCAATGACAGAGGGTGTCAAATACTACAAGTATAATATACTGTTGTTATTCCTTTGTTGTGAAGTGGCAAAACTACTATTGTTTTGATCATTGCTCATTCACAAGTTTTTGCAGACAATGCTGACTGGAAAAGTGATGCCACTTGGTACAAAAATCTGTGAATTGTCATTAATCTTAGCAAAACTAACAAAGAAAATAGGGAAGAAACACACTAAATTTGAAAAAATAGTGTAGTGGAGCTGGCTGAGAGTATAGTGGAGGGCCTCCCTTATTCCACTCTCTGGGGAGAACCCTGAATGATGATGATGATAGTGTACTAGTACAGTAATGCACATGTTTAGAGTTGACGTCCATCATGAAATAAGGACAACCCAGGCAAAATAAAATAGAACAAAACACGCCATATTTTTGCGATCCTTGCATTTAATCACTCGAGTGCAGTTATACATATGATATTCACCACGTCGTGATAGAGAGGGTATATGGGAAACAATCAGGATGTAGTTGTATTCAGTTTATTTATATTCTATCTAATAGCGATTATATATTAACGAGTTATCAGAGATTGGACTTTTTTAAACAAAGGAAGAAATGTATGTAATATCATCATCTACTGCTTCGTGAAGAAAAATCGTATTAATTATAGTTATTTATAGACATAGATAACATTATGAAGCAGAACGTGCCCTATTATACTCTATGAATCTAACCGTATTTGGCTCTTGAAAGTTAGGCATGATAATGCAATAAACGTCATTGCCATTATCATTTCGTCCTCTTTTTCTCCCATGTTATTCTTTTTCACATAAATCATGTAGCATTTATGAATGATTATATTGTCTAACTCATCAAACATTAATATCATCATTAACAGTCTAGACTAATGAAGAATCCACCAATGTTTACTAGTCCTGGTGATTTTGGCAACGCTTCAAGAGCGGAGGCTGTGGGTATTTGGATTCTCGCTACGTTTAGAATCAGTAAGCGTTAAAAGATCTAGATATATCCTACAACAGATCAACGTTACAAAGCCTATTTGTGCTTACTCATATTACAACAGCTGTGACTGAGACTAAAGGTAAGTAAAGATTTTAAGCCGCTTTGGACCAATTTCCGAGCAGATGTTGGGAAGAAAGATCGTACCGTTTCCGGTCTGCCGGGATTCCCTGACGGCTACCTGTCACACATTCAAATTGCTGTTGATAGGCGCATGGGTAGGAAGGGGGAGGGTAGGAACGCCATTTTGGGGAGAAAAAAACGTATTTCTCTCAGTCAGTGTCTAGAGATGTAGGGGTGGGGTAATCTCCAAGCAGATGTTGGTGGACGCTGAATCGCTCGTCTCGGTGTCAACTACCTCCCTAAAGCTGAAATATCACTGGAATGAGCCATATTGTGCTTGGAAATTGCACCAACTTCTCCGAATTTGTGCCGATTTTCCGTTGCAGTCACACTAGCAACGTTCGACTCATTTGCGTATAAAACCTCACTGTCCAGGGTATTCAAAATTGCAGTGTTGCCGCTGAATCATTAAAAATGTCAAATAATCGAAATACATAAAAATCACATTGGCAATAACATAAGGTTGAACACTAATGATATTAGTATATGGCGTAACATAGGTAAAATATTAGAATAGAATTGTAATTTTGCGATTTAAAAAAATGAAATGTCAGACGACAAATTGCGAATGCCTGGCGAAATGTGGTACAGTTCAGTAAGATAACCGTTTTATGTGTAGCTAAAACAATTAATCTTCTCTTAGCCTTCCCAACATCTGCTTGAAGATAAGGATATGGTTGCTCAGGGAAGACTCGCAATGAACAAAAATACGATCTTTCTCTCCAACATCTGCTTGGAGTTGGAGATTAGTTTTTGACGTTTTTCGGTAATCCTCAACCGATGGATCCCGGATTTCGACCGAAGGGTGGTGGATTTTCGTCAAATGGGGACCATTTTCCACGGAACGGGTCAGCGTTTGGTTTACGCATGTTGTGGATCAAATCTGCCCAGCGAGCCTGCTGCGATTCGGCCCCACCTACCGCAGAACCGCTGGATGAAGGCCCGTGGGCATGATCATGTGGAGGGTGCTTCCCGAAAGAAGGGGCGTTTTTGGTGAATGGAGACCATGGTCCGCTGAATGGACTGTTCCCTTCTTCATCAGATGCCTCGTCATCATTTTGCCCGTTGTGTATGGTGGGTCGCTGGATAGTAATGGATGGCCCACCTTTCCCCATTGTTGCCACGTTTTCGTCGAACGGAGACCATTGTTTGGTACCGCCCGGCAAGCTTGTATCGCCGGGAGCTGAGGCCAACTCTCCCGTTGCCTCATCGCTGGCTATCGGTTCGGGGCGATGATTCCCGGAAGCTCCCAATGGTGGTAAGTCGTTGTTTTCTTCAACTGCTGCCTCATCATTGACTGTTGATTGGTCGACCTCATTGGGAGGATGATGATTTTCGTCAACGGAAGACCCTTCTCCACCGGTATCCCCTGGCTGTCCTATGTCATCGGTTGCAGACACATCGTTAGCTCCTGGTTGTCGTTCTTCTAGCATTTGCTGTTCTTGCTGCCGTTCTTCTAGCATTTGCTGTTCTTGCTGCCGTTCTTCTAACATTTGCTGTTCTCTTTCTCGTTCTTCTAGCAGTTGCTGTTCTCGCTGTTGCTCTTCTAGCATTTGTCGTTCTCGCTCTCTTTCTTCTAGCATTTGTTGTTCTTGCCGTCGTTCTTCTGCACTTTGCTGTTCTCGTAGTCGTTCTTCTAACAGTCGCTGTTCTTGCTGTCGTTCTTCTAGCATTTGCTGTTCTCTCACTCGTTCTTCTAACATTTGCTGTTCTTGTTCTCTCTCT
>NC_049995.1:8596190-8617519 GCF_000003815.2 Branchiostoma floridae
TTGTTCTCTCTCTTGTTCTTCACGTTCTTTTATAACATCTTGGGGGATTATATGGGGGTGTGGCCTATTAAGCCCAGAAATTTCGCCTCGTCCATTCGTCAAAAATCTGTCCACCCTGCCCCTGGTCCTGGTTGACCGCTATTCCCCCTTGCCCAGCCTCCTGTTCTGCATTGTCAGGTTCTTCATCGGGCTGATGATCTTGATTTCCGTCGGAACCTTCAAATGGCTGAATGACGTTGGTAGCTGCGATTTCGCCAACCGTCGCCTTATCGTTGGCTGTTGATTGGTCGATTCCACCAGATGACAGCCTGTTATCTTCATCGAGTATTTGCTGTTCATGCTGTGGTTCTAGTTCGTCCAAAATTTGCTGTTCGTGTTCTGGTTCTTCTAGCATTTGCTGTTCGTGTTGTCGTTCTTCTAACATTTGATGTTCTTGCTGTTGTTCTTCTAACATTTGCTGTTCTCGCTCTCGTTCTTTTAACGTTTGCTGTTCTCTCTGCTGTCCTTCCTGTTCTCGTTGTCGACTTGCCTCTATAACATCTTGGGGGGTAGCGTGGGGGCGTGGCCGATTAAGCCAGAAATTTCGCCTCGTCCATTCGTCAAAAAATTGTCCTGCATTGTCGGGTTCTTCATCAGGTCCGTCTTCTTCTACATTTCCCAGTGCTACATCTTCAACGTCTTTGTCCTCCCATTGTACCACTTCCTCTTCTTGTTCTACGTCTTCTGCCAGTTCTACATATTCGGCGTCTTTGTCTTCCCGCTCTACCTCCTCCTCTTCTTGTTCTCCATCTTCCCCAAGTTCTACATCTTCAGCGTCGTTGTCTTCCCACTGTACCTCTTCCTCTACTTGTTCTCCCTTTTCTTCAAGTTCTACATCTTCTTCTTGCCGTTCTATCTCCGCCTCTTCTTGCTCTACGTCTTCTTCCAGTTCTACATCTTCATCGTCGGTGTCTTCCCACTCTATCTCCTCATCTTCTTGTTCTCCATCTTCTCCCTGTTCCTCTTCCTGCTCTATCTCCTCACCTTCATGTTCTCCGTCTTCTTCTAGTCCCTCCTCCTGCCTCTCACCGATTTCTTCCGTGTCGTCTTCTCCTTCGCCCGTCTCATCCCCCGAAGGTGCGCGGTCCGTCCGGAGGATATTGGCCACATTCTTGAAGAGTGTTGAGATGTCATGGAAAAGAACAGAGAGGTGGGAGCGTTGTAGACCCCCGCCTTCGTCGCTCGCTCCCCCGGTAGATTCCACAATGTCCTGGAATGCTTGTGCCAATTCTTCATCGAAACTTCCCACTGGTCCAGCGGTCACACCGAGGGACAAGAACAGCACCAGGACAAGACTCTGGCCCGGGCCCACATGGAAGATCATCTCTTGCGCTTCTCGATCTTTCCTTAAAGATGATGGAAATAGTTTATCTACATGTTCTTAGACCACATTCATTCATTTCATATATATGTATTTAGTCTTTCTTCTCTTGCAATTAGTCTAATGGGCATGACTTTGCAATAAAACATATTATTATTATTATTATGTGAGGCTCATATTCTCGTATCGCTCTCTCACAAAATATATCATTCACTTCTCCCTGATAGTCATTCGGACTGTCAGAAAAGGTTGCGATTTTTTGAGCACCTGCATATGAAAAGAAATCACTGTTTATGCTGTTTGATGAGAAGAATTTTATACGAAGACGTGTATTATATAAATGTTGTTGTCGTTTCTTTACTAGTGCAAACCTTATTGGGATTTTCTGTTGAGAGAATACTTTCCGTGTCAGACGCTAGAGATCTGTATACGCAGAGGTGTTTTGTACACAGAAAAGAGATCAAAACCCCGGATAAACTGCCGACGCATCCCGGATCTTACAGCCTGGTAATACGTGCTGGGCGTTATGATTGTCTGACTGTGCAGCAATGCTGGTGTCTAAAAACGGGCTGGGGAGGGGGGCAGACTGCACCACATTTGAAATATTCCCATTTGCCGATGTTCATGGGTAGTAGTTCTGAGTATGATGGCTGACTGAAAATTCACATTATGGTGATGTCTCTGTAGCTCAACTGGTAGCAACCTCACATCCGAGTGCGCCCCTGGTTTGTAAGGCTTATGTCAAATTTCCACAAAGGGGTACGACCGGACAGTTTGGGACAACGAAAAGTACGATACAAAAGACAACAAAAACACAAAACGGGCCAAAAATAATTCAAAAACATGCCTTGTGCATATCTATTGGAATAAACCTTAATTAATTTTTCGTTTCCGCAAACAGCCCGACCGGGCCCCGGGTAGGAAATGTGACACTGTCCTTAGGCTGGGCAGCTTTCGGGAACCACAAGTATGATACAAAACAAAAGACACCAAACTACACAAGACGAAAAGAGAACAGTCGTGGGCATTTTTTGTGCATATGTTTACGTATACATCTCTATTTTTATCGTTTCCACAAACAGCCCGGCCGGGCCCCGGTTTGGAAATGTAACGTTGGCCTAATTAACTGAGAGACCCTCGGGTTCAACCCTCAGAATCAGATCCATACACAGCCATACATAACCCGGCAATTAGCCAAAAAATCTTTCGTACTTTTGCAAAATACCCAACAGAAATTATACTACACCAAGGCGACATTGACAGCTATCATCTGTTTATTTCTGGACAGATTTTCCTTGTTTGTCTATCATATGACTAAACTTCTTCTATATCTTGACAACAGGAGGATATGGTAGACTTACCTTCCAAAGAAACACCAGACGTCTTTTCTAGGGAACTGTCAAAATATAACTGGGTTTTCAAAACGTTGGTGTTATCATCTGACGTACAACAAGTCGTCATATGTTTACGGTACCGTACAACTGTACACTGATCAATAAACCGATCTGTTCACCAAATGATGGTCCTAGCAAGGTAGAGATTCTTTTATTTCTTTTTAAATATCGGCCGAACTGGTCCAATAGTTTAACAATGTTAAGCTGAAACGGGTAATATTCTAGCCTGGGTAACCATGATCCGAGTTAATTGTGTTTCGCTCCTATGTTCGCTTCTGCTACCCGTCTGGAGACCTGCACATTCAAACCTTTTGGTGGTGACATTCTTACATCAACTGTTGAAAGCATAGCATTGAATTGTTAACAGAGAGTGAAATATTGTAAGTGTTTTAATTCCGTCACCTAGATGTCAACAGATTGAAAATTTTATGCCTTTGTTAGCGGCCGACCAAAAAAGTCTAGGTTTTCATAGAGTAGATAAGGTAAACACAACATTTTCCTAGGTCTAATCAAGATCTGGGCAACTAGGTGCAATAAACATTGATAAAAAGTACATTTTGTCCCAAATAGCCCTACATAGACTGATAAGGGTGATATATCATCCATGGACACCCACTGTTTGCTACCTCGGAACCCTGACTTATCAGGGCCCACACAGGCAAGCACTTCGGCACCTGTTCCATCATACCCAAGGAAATTTTGCCTCACATTAGGCAAGAGCGCCGTCTAGCGACCCAACATTGCAAAACAAAAGCAATGGAGGTTGGGAGGTGCCATCCAACTGTTCCAAAATAAATGTATTACTACCTCGGAGTCCTTATTACATCCGTTCAGCAGACTTATTTGTCGTAAATATAGTTTCACCCCTCTACTTATTGTTCTTTCAATATACTTCTAAACTGTTTCTCTTGAAATAAAGGGAAAAAACATTTTCAGAGTTAGCACGACTGTTTTTATTTCACCTCAATTTGCAATACATGGGATCAATGCTATGTCTACTCCCTGTATGGCAGAGGCAGGCATTCTCGTATAGGACTGTTTAGCCACAGCCAACACTGTAGGGCTGATATCAATTAGGATTTTACCATGGTTAATATTGACCGAAGGAGGTCATATATGCATATAGATGGTATGCATAACAGCACAAGAGGGGATCTCAAACAACCCTGTTGCCCTGTAAGTTAAATCGAAGGAACAGTTGGTTTAATTTTGTATTAGATGTAAATCTAAAATAATACTAATGAAGTAAATTAATACTAATACATAATGTCAATATAACCTAACAGCTTATCAATATAATGTAACAAAAATTGAGAAAGTATACAGTCAAATAAGATGTGACTTATCTTAACATTGGGCTACTTGTAGACTAACATTTTCAGCTACGGATATTAGTATAAATTTGTTATTACAGAAATAATATTTACAGGTATACTGCACTTTTTACTGAAATTGCTTCGATCAGTCATCTTGAAACCAGCTGATAAACGCAAAATAACTGATAAATACTAAAGAAGTTCTTGCTGCATTTCTTTATTCATAAATGCATAAACAATGTATCCAGAGCACCATACATGGTTGTTGACCCATGTATACTACACATTAGAGTCATTTGAGGACATTTTAGGTGGTTTGAGGTTCTTTGAGGTGTTTAGGCAGACCATGTTTTCTCTTGATATGTCGGGATAGGCTGGACTTATCAGCCGTCCTGAACCCACATTCTCTACACAGGTGCTGTTTTACTCCAGTGTGCGTAGCCTTGTGTCGCTTTACGTCGCCTTTCTGTGCAGAAGCATAGTCGCACTGGTCACACTTGAAAGGTTTGTCACCTGTATGTGTTCTCATATGTACGGTTAGATAAAACCTTAATGCCGTCCTGTACCCACAGTCTTCACACACGTAGCATTTCTCTCCAGTGTGTTGTCGCATGTGTCGGTCTAACGTTCCTTTCCGTGCAGCGGAATAGTCACACTGGTCACACTTGAAGGGTTTCGCATCTGTGTGCTTACTCATATGTTGGGATAGACTGGTCCTATAAGCCGTTCTGTATCCACATTTTTCACACATGTAGGGTTTTTCTCCTGTGTGTAGTAGCATGTGCTGGTCTAAGCCGCTTTTCTGTGCAGCAGAATAGTCACACTGGTCACATTTATAAGGTTTTACACCTGTATGGGTCCTCTTATGTACGGATAGACTAGACCTGGTTGCCGTCCTGTATCCGCATTTTTCACACATGTAGGGTTTGTCCCCGGTGTGCCTTGTCATGTGTTGGTCTAAGTCGCTTTTCTGTGCAGCAGAATAGTCACACTGGTCACACTTGAAGGGTTTGACACCGGTATGTTTTGTCATATGCTGGGTTAGGTTGGCCTTACGAGCTGTCCTGTACCCACATTCTCCACACATGTAGGGTTTGTCCCCAGTGTGTAGTAGCATGTGCTGGTCTAAAACACTCTTCCGTGCAAAAGAACCACCACACTGGTCACATTTATAGGGTTTCACACCTGTATGGATTCTAGCATGTTCGTTAAGCCGAGATCTGCTCGCAGTCTTGTACCCGCACTCTCCACACATGTACGGTTTTTCTCCGGTGTGTTTAGCCATGTGTTTGTCTAAATCACCTTTCCGTGCAGAGGAATATTCGCACTGGTCACATTTATAGGGTTTCTCACCTGTATGTATTCTTATATGCTGTGATAAAGCAACCTTAGAGGCTGCCCTATAATTGCAATCTGTACAAGCAAAGGGTTTCTCGCCTGTATGTTTCCTTGTGTGTATTACTAGACTCCCCTTTGATGCTGCCCTATAGTCACACTCCGTACATATGAAGCGATCGTCCACAGTACGTTTTACTGGTAGCGCTGTATAACCCTGCTCTGTACAACCCTTTGTGGAGGTATGGTCAGAATTTACTGCGCTTTTTTCCTCACATGGAAAGCCCTCTTCCTTGCCCTGCTGCCTTTCCGTGTCTAACTTCTCACTGACATGCGTCTCGTTCCCTGGGCGAACAGTTTTCAACTCTTCCACCACAATCTCGCTGTTTCTCTCGTCCATTGCTAAGAACAAGAAATTATCAAAAATTGAAAGATAAGAAACATTCCCACATAAGTGATACAGTAGCATTACATATAGTATACAACACAATGTATTCTGTATGTGCACCTGTTGCCATGTAGAAATAACCCCCTTTATGGATAATGGGATAGTCCGGGCCGACGCGCATGCGTCGTGGCGGTAGCCGAGAGAAGATTAAACATCAAGTCACGTCGTTTCAAACTCCAGTCTCCTAGTCGCTATTGTGTCACCTCTGGGCTCCCTAAACATCATCTAAAGTGGACAGAACGAGGGTAACAAAATGGAGGTTCTACCGAGATTGTAAAACTTAGAGGAAAGGGAGCCGATCGGATGATCACGACAGGAGAAGTTTGACCGCCACTGGAGCCAGACGTTGTGACAGAAAAGGATTCGCGCCAAAGAAGACACGTGACCACAGGTCAGAGAGGTCAATTTGTTGTAAACAAATAGTTCAGAGGTCAACAAGATGGCGCTGCGGTTGTAGAGGGGGAGGGCGGCAGTTCTTTATCGGAGAAACTAAGTTCAGGAGTGTTGTACTTTTTGTGTAGCGGGTAGATCCTTGACGTGAACCAACCATGACGGACACGCTCATAGAGCAGGCCACGAAAATGGGCCTAGAAGGGCCGAGTATCCTCGAGTATGTCGAAAAACAACAGGCCATTGAGAGGGATGAGAGGGCAAGGGAAAGAGATGCTCAGAGGAAGCATGAGTTGGAGCTAGAGGCCCTAAAGCTGAAACAGGCTGAAATTAAGGCGGTACAAAAGCAAAATGCGGAGGAGGTCAAGGCGAAGACGCCAAGATTACCAAGCTTCACAGAAGGCGAAGGAATAGACGAGTACCTCTTGAGGTTTGAGAGATTTGCACGTGCTAACCACTGGGCGGAAAACACGTGGGCGTCCCTACTGAGCGCCCTACTCACGGGGAGGGCACTGGAAGTTTATAGCAGGCTATCGGATGATGATGCAAAAGATTACAAGAAAGTGAAGGATGCCATTCTTAAGAGATATGAACTTACAGAAGACGGGTTCAAGAAGAAGTTCAGGTCTGAAGTTCCTCAGGAGGGGGAAGGGCCGGACCAGTACATTGTACGTCTTAGCAGTTACCTGAACAGGTGGATCGAGCTGTCCGATACCCCCAAGACATATGAAGGAATTTGTGACTTGATCATCCAGGAACAATTCCTGGATCTGTGCCCTGTGGATTTGTCAGTCCACCTGCGGGAGAGGAAACCGAAGTCTCTGGAGGAGTTAGGGAAGATGAGCGAGCAGTACCTGATTGCACATGGCCGTGGTCTGTTTGAAGGGGCACGCCCGCGCAACCCACCCCGAACGGACCAGGTGTTGTCTGGTACAGCCAATGTGCGGGTTGTCACAACATCAGCAACCTCCAGGCGGCGGTGTGACAGGTGTATCCAGAATGAGGCAGAGTGGTGTGGGCACTGCTTCCGCTGCGGCGGAAGCAACCATATTGCCAGACGGTGCTGGAAACAGGGAAACGCCGCGAGGACACCCCCAAGGGACGAGGGGTCGTCCTAAACAGCTCAAGACAGTCCCACAAACAACCCCGTCAACAACGAAAGGAAGAAACAACAACCAACACCGACAGTGACAATAATCAACAGCCAACAGGAACACCAACGAGAAATAATCAGCAAGTTCACATCAACGCCATGTCGGCTTCACATCTAACTCCAACTCAACGAACGAAGATCACCAAACTGATTGGAAATAAGTGTCAAGTAGCATGCCTCATGGACAATAAACCAGTTATGGCTCTGTGGGATACGGGGGCCCAGGTAAGCATCATGTCAGACAGGTGGAGGGAGGAACACTTACCTGGAGTTGAGGTTCGACAAGTGATAGAGATCCTGGAGGACTCGACGAGTTTTAGTTTACAAGCGGCCAATGGCACTCTGATTCCTTACAGTGGCTGGGTTGAAGTTAGGTTCAGATTAAGTGAAGACCAGTCACCTGAACTGATTGTACCATTTCTGACGACGTCCGACAATACCCAAGTACAACCGATTATAGGGTACAATGTGATTGAAGAGATTCAGAAGTGCTGTAAGGATGACTGTCCAACATTGCTTACCAAAGTGATGCCCGTCCCACCACAGAAGGCAGCTGCCCTCGTGAACATGATTGAAGATTTCAGTAATGTGACTCCAGTAAGCATACGGGTGGGTCGTAAGAGAGTGAGACTATCTCAGGGGGCTACAGTCCAGGTGAGGTGCAAAATCCCCAAGGGTTCTGTGGAAGAGAAGCAGCTGGTCCTGTTCGAACCAGATGAAGTGGGAAATTGGCCCACAGGTTTAGAAGTGGGACCTGTCCTTACATCAGTCAGCCCATCTGGAATGGTCAAAGTACCAGTGACCAACACTAGCAGGTACGACATTCACCTCCCAGCGAAAACGGTTCTGGGTCGAGTTGAGACGATTAGGTCAGCAGTTCCCATTGAGCTGAAGAGAGTGTCTGAAGATTCCGAGTCTGAAAAATCTCCGCAGTCAGAGCCAGTTCAAGTGAACACAGTGAGGAAGGCGAGTAATGAGCTGGAGGAATTGTGGGATCCACCGGTAGACCTCTCCCACTTAGAAGAGGATCAAGAAGAGATCGTTAGACAGATGCTGAGGGAAGAGTGTCAGGCCTTTTCGAGGGATGACCAGGACATTGGCAGCATGGAGGGGCTCAAGTTAAACATCAACCTGACTGATAAAGAACCAGTTCAGAAGAATTACGTGTCAATTCCCACCCCACTGTACAAGGAGGTTAAGGAATATATCGAAGATTTGATTAACCAAGAATGGATCACGAAATCCAAATCACCATATTCATCACCAATGGTGTGCGTAAGGAAGAAGGATGGAGGATTGAGACTATGTATTGATTACCGGGCACTGAACGAGAAAACAGTGCCAGATCGCCAGCCCCTCCCGAGGATTCAAGATGTGCTCAACAGGTTGAAGGGAAACACATGGTTCTCTGTACTGGATCTAGGGAAGGCGTACCATCAGGGGTACATGGAGGAAGAAAGTAGGAAATACACAGCATTTGTAACGCCATACGGACTCTATGAGTGGGTTCGCGTCCCCATGGGATTAAAGAACGCGCCTCCAGCATTCCAACGGCACATGGAAGAAGTACTCGAGGGCTTGAGCCATGAAATATGCGAACCGTATATGGATGACACCATGGTCCACAGTGAAGGCACGACTGATATAATTGCCCAGGATGCCCTGCTCCCGCGTTCCACATGTTCAGTGGCCATGGTGTCCCCACATTCCACTCTGCTGCATTTACTGTGTTCACCGTTGGTACTCTCAAGTAGCCCGGTTGGCCACCTACATCATACGTGAGAGTCCGTGGTGGTCTCCTATTTCGTCTTGGTCTGTTCTCTTCTACTTCTGCTGGGTCTGGAACATCCTCAGCACCCTGGGACACACAGGGCTGGTCCTCAGACTCTACTTCAACATCAGTTTCTTCATCCCTTTCACTACCTGTACTTCCTCTCTGGTCTTCTTGTTCAGCTCCAATTTCGACTCTGTTGTCTGCAAGTTCTTCTTCCTCATTATCACTCCTCTTGTCCTCTCTTTGAGGTGTTTTCTCTTTGCTTTGTTTGTCCACTGGAACCTCTAGAGGCAGTCCGTCACACAGTAGTAGCATATTTCTATGCAACACTCTTGACCTTCCTTCTCTGCATTCTGGGCGTACCTCATACACTGGAATATCTTTCCCCTTCTGCTTCACAATGATGTGGACTTTGTCCTCCCAGTGGGAGCGCAACTTGCCCGGTCCTCCTCTGTCCGTCATATTTCGAACAAGGACCCGGTCACCACTGGACAGACTGAGACCGTGCACCTTTCTGTCGTACTGCTTCTTCCCTTTTGCACCTGTTTTCCTGGCATGCTGACTCGCAATCCTGTAGGCCTCCTGCATGCCACGTTTCCATTTCTTGGCATACTCAGGATATGATTGAACCTCATTCTCCTTGTCTTCAATCCCGAACATAAGGTCCACTGGCAGGCGGGGGTGATGTCCATACAACAGAAAGTGAGGCGAATACCCAGTGCTCTCCCAGAATCTCCGAAAACAGATAGTAACGCGTGTATAAACAAAGTGGTTCATGCGTACAACTGCACCCGACATGAGAGCACTGGGTATTCGCCTCACTTTCTGTTGTATGGACATCACCCCCGCCTGCCAGTGGACCTTATGTTCGGGATTGAAGACAAGGAGAATGAGGTTCAATCATATCCTGAGTATGCCAAGAAATGGAAACGTGGCATGCAGGAGGCCTACAGGATTGCGAGTCAGCATGCCAGGAAAACAGGTGCAAAAGGGAAGAAGCAGTACGACAGAAAGGTGCACGGTCTCAGTCTGTCCAGTGGTGACCGGGTGCTTGTTCGAAATATGACGGACAGAGGAGGACCGGGCAAGTTGCGCTCCCACTGGGAGGACAAAGTCCACATCATTGTGAAGCAGAAGGGGAAAGATATTCCAGTGTATGAGGTACGCCCAGAATGCAGAGAAGGAAGGTCAAGAGTGTTGCATAGAAATATGCTACTACTGTGTGACGGACTGCCTCTAGAGGTTCCAGTGGACAAACAAAGCAAAGAGAAAACACCTCAAAGAGAGGACAAGAGGAGTGATAATGAGGAAGAAGAACTTGCAGACAACAGAGTCGAAATTGGAGCTGAACAAGAAGACCAGAGAGGAAGTACAGGTAGTGAAAGGGATGAAGAAACTGATGTTGAAGTAGAGTCTGAGGACCAGCCCTGTGTGTCCCAGGGTGCTGAGGATGTTCCAGACCCAGCAGAAGTAGAAGAGAACAGACCAAGACGAAATAGGAGACCACCACGGACTCTCACGTATGATGTAGGTGGCCAACCGGGCTACTTGAGAGTACCAACGGTGAACACAGTAAATGCAGCAGAGTGGAATGTGGGGACACCATGGCCACTGAACATGTGGAACGCGGGAGCAGGGCATCCTGGGCAATTATATCAGTCGTGCCTTCACTGTGGACAGTTAATACCGATAATTCGTATGTACGCGCCCAGCTAAGGGGATGGAGTACCTGTTATTCGTGTGGACTGTGAACTGCTATGGATTATTATTGTGGATATTACTATTCCTGTGGATTACCCGCTGTACCAGTGCCGCTGTGCCTGTGGATTACCCGCTGAATGAGAAGAGTCTCATGGGACAATTATATTGTGGACAGTAAATGCAAGGTTATTGTGGAAAATCATTCCATATTTGAGAGACATGTATGTTGGTTATTTATAGATAACAAAGAGACTGATGGATTCCAGTTGTGTGGACTCTGCAGGACTTCCAGCTCAGAATTCAGACCAGGCCTAATGTTGTGTTAACTGTTCTAAAACAGTCAGTACGTTGGAGCTTCTGTTAGTAGCAGTGAAGCCAGTTTATTGAAGATGCTATCTGTGCCAAAGTTAAAGATGTTATCAGTGCCAAGGTTAAAGATGTTATCGGTGCCAAAGCTAAAGAAAAAAAAAAAGAGGCTAACGCAAAGGAGAATAGAATAGAATATATCCTTTATTTTTCATAGTACTAAACAACCATATATATATGTTCATTAATAGTTTCTTATTGTTATTGTTCCGAGACGACTTTAAAAGAGGGGAGAGTGTTGCCATGTAGAAATAACCCCCTTTATGGATAATGGGATAGTCCGGGCCGACGCGCATGCGTCGTGGCGGTAGCCGAGAGAAGATTAAACATCAAGTCACGTCGTTTCAAACTCCAGTCTCCTAGTCGCTATTGTGTCACCTCTGGGCTCCCTAAACATCATCTAAAGTGGACAGAACGAGGGTAACACACCCCACTAGCCTGGGCTGCCCGGCCTACTTTTTCCAAAAACCCTCAATTCCTTACTACTCGTAGTAGGCTACGTATACATCCAGTCTGAAGTCATCTCCCCCTCCATTATTTGGAACAATGGCCAAGCGCACACATCAGAAAACTCCTTGCCTTGATCAAACTTCCAGTCGACATCGTTGTAATACATACATAGCTTGAGTGCCCCCCCCCCTCCATTTATACACATCTATGACTAAAAATTCTTTCAGTGAAACAAAACAAAAATCCGCTGCTTTCTGCAGTAACTGGTATATTGAGTGCACAGAAGATCAAGAAATATCTTACCTGTCGGTTTACGGTGTTTCCTTATTGCTAAAGTGTCTAACTGTCTTTAGAATAACGATGGAAAGAAAATGTGATGATACGCCGACCAAAAACTGATGTAGGGAACTGACCTTTCCGTGGTGAAGGGTCGAAGGTCAAAGGTAACTTACCTGATTACCCGAAATCTTGAAAGTTTTCCTCTGCTCTGGCATTTTATTTCATCGGAAGTATGTTGCTTGCTTTCATTGTTCAACTCTTCATAATACCGCCACCTCAAAAATCGTTAGTATAGAGGTCTTCCCAAGATTGTCTTGAACACCGAATGTTAAATATCCTAAATGTAATACAATTCAGATATTTACGTGTTGAAGACAATCTTGAGATTAGGCCTCTGTAACAACGTTTGGAGGTGGCGGTATAATGGCACCTGGTGGAATTATGCGAATGTATGTTACACCTTTAGCGGGTGTTTATATGTGTTGAATGCTGATTTTCGGACATTGAAGATATTACTTCTGCCTAACCATATTGACGACGCCTCAGGGGAGTCGTCAAGTGGTATATATTGCATTCAGTCTGCAAAAATTCTAGGAATTGCACAGGCATTTCAACAGGAATGCAGTATGCTGGGTATGCAAGGCCCCCCCCCCCCCATCTGTTCCAGATGTACCTCTGGTATGCAATGGTGGAATTTAGGTCACACTTGCTCCCTGGAGGAATTTGCCCTTGAACTCTGCACAGTTGATATCACGTTGTCTTGGTTGTTATGTTATGTTATGAAGGATACATTTTCTTTTCCTTCATTTTCTTTTCTATCTAGCTTGTTCAAGCCATAGGCCACAGGCAGACAGGAAATACTTCTGTAGTGCTCAGCTGTAGGTTTAGGTCACTGGCAGACCATTGTGCTGTACCGGGGATAGTACATTTCTGCTGGCTGTAGGTTTATGTTACAGGTGGGCTAGTATATTGTGCCAGGGATAGTGCGACAGGGAAGTTCCAGTCCATTTCTGATTTGAGCTGTATTGTTGTACCCTCAATCATCGTCATGGCAATAATACATTTTTATTGCCAGTCTTGTTGAATTTGTTTTTCATTTTCAAATGAACAAAACATTGCGCAAGGTCGACGTCGGATTTTCGACTGTAACGTTAGTATTTATTGATTTTCAAAGGAACAAAATTTGCAGGTGGTTGCCGAGAAAGCCTAGCCTGATATTCTATGAGTATGAACATAGCATTCTGTGAACACAGAGTCGCATCATTCTATTAGTTACCTCCATGAAATGTCATGGAGGTTATATTTTCAGTAGCGTTTGTCTGTCTGTCTGTCTGTGTGTGTACAGGATAACTCAAGAACGGCTGGATGGATTGGTTCATATGTGGTGTGTTGGTATGTCGGTACCTTAGACAATGTTGTACAAAATAAAATACTAAGTATGCATAATATGCATTTGCATAATTAATGACAATAATCTATCATAGCAGTTTTTTCAATGTATGTCTTTAACCGGACATGATATGGTCTTGACATTTTAGTGGTAGATAGCTTTCAGCGTCATGACAAAGTGGGGCAAGTTTTTGCCCCCTAACATTTATTTTTGGAACTGCAGGGGCATTTTTGTCAATACATTCCAAAGAGGATAACTGCAAAAAGGAATGGCGGATTGAAATCAATTTAGGCATGCGGGTAGCTTAGGCAATGATATTCATAATGATATACATGTTATGTAAAGGAGGACTTAATTTGCATAATCAATGTTAAAATTGCATGGTTCCATTGTTTTTATTAACTGGACCAATAAATGTAACACATGTAAAATTATGATAGATGGAACATAAGCAGATACCAAATATGCTAATTAGGAACTGATTTGCATAATATATGTGAAAATTGCAAAACCGTTTAATGATTAATGATGGGAATTTTATACTTGTGACATTTGTATGTTAGTCAGTGATGAACATCACCATGCATAATCATTGTTTAATTCTAGAGTGGAATGTATTGTTAGAGTCCATTCCAAGACACCATGCGGATGTTTGTTGCCATTGTTTAGAATTGATTTTAAAGTTTTGTAATTATATGTCTAGGACATTTGATACTTCAGAAATATTTTTAACACTGTTTCAACTTTATAAATATTTCCCTGGTCCTGTAAAACTTTGGAAATATTCATGGTGTGGAATTGGTTACTTCTAATGGTTGCTAAATAATGATAACAGCATTCTACCATTATTTACCATTTTCTACCATTTTCTACCAATTTTTGTAAATGGTTCAGTGGGCTGGGAAGATAGCAATTCACACATCCTTGCAAAATATGGTTGGGTGCCATGCAACAATGGCCCACCACAAAGGATCCACCAGTGCCCAGCAGTGAAATCTAAAAATATACAGATGCAACAATAGGGCTTACTTTTATGGGGGCAATAAACTAATTTTACCATTTGGCAAAGTTTACAAATATTTGTAAATATTTGTAAATGTGAAATAATCACACAGAGGTTTCACAATTATTCTAAATAAAGATATTTTTGTACAGTTACTTTCAAAATGTTTCTAATATATTCCAAGGAATTCAAATAAATGAGTATTTTTGTAGTCAATTTTTTGAAAAGAATTTGATTATTGTGGCTCAGATATTCTTTTATTCAAAATAATTCAGACTAATTATAAATATCGCCTAAAAACCCTCATGGTGTCTTGGAATGGACTCTATCATTTGTCCCAATTAAACCTGAACGTCAACAAAGTTGCCCAACAGCGGATCTCCCTCGTCGCGCATGCGCACTGCTCCCCATGTTCCTGCGGAGTCAGCCACCGTGGGCCGAACAGACTTCTGGGAGAGACGATGTCGAAACACTCGGATCCGAAGCACACCTTGTACGAACATTGCCGATGAAGTCCGACGTGCTCAACTCGGGTGAACTCGGTGAGAACGAAGTGTCGGAACGTGTCGGCGGTTCCAACGTCATCGATACAAATCGTCAAATCGCACGCCTTTTCCGCCATGCAGTCATGACTCTTTCTATCCAAGACTTCGGGCGGTATTTCGGCACTTTTCGGGTCTGAAATCAAAACGACTACCTCAGTCAAGGTCGACTTCTTCCGGAAAGTCGCGAATGCTCGTTTGGAGCACGATTCTTCGATCCTCTGTCGCGCTTTTGACGCTATTTCTCTCATCATGTCTAAAACCTTGGGGTACTCATACGCATATTTCGTCCTTTCTCGTTTGAGGACATGTTGGGCGAACAAGTTTGGCATTTTGTTGAAGATTTCTTCCACCAAGTTGTGAATGCCGTAGAATTCAGCCTCCGGGACGATCGAAGCTGCTACATCGGTAGGAGGGAGGTCGTCTGAGCGGAGGAAGTTGAGGATGTGACCGAAGTTTGTTCCGTCCCTGTCGATGAAATAACGACCGTCCTACGATTTAAAAAAAGAAACTCGTGATAAACTAGAATCGTTGGTATGAGTAAGTGTTTCTACAAATGTATCTCATGTTATTGAGATCATGAAAAAGATTGGACACAGCAAGACAAGAGTTGCTATCCTAAGCAATTTACACAACGAAAATGTTAAAGATGGCGCATTGGGTAGCCTGACTAAAATAGCGCTCCTAGCGACCGGCCCTACAATTGCCAGCCTCGGGGAGGGGGTCATTAACCCCAGCCAGCGAGAGATTGTGTAAGCACAGACTAGCGCATTGGGGTCACATACTTTGTTTATGACTCTCTCATTTTCTTTTTTATCTACGATATTTGCGTTGCAGAATATGAATGCAATACTGACTTTTAGAGAAGGAATAAATTTAAAGATAGTTTTCTATAAATCTCAAAGCAGAGGAAGAGACGGAAAAATGTGCACACTAGAAAGTACGCGCAAAATGCCACAAAAAGAAGTTCTGTACATCTGCTTGGAACTGAAACTTTCTGACCTTGTCCGTGGCCACGTGATGACGTCCACTAAACATGGCGGCCAGCATGGAGTCCTCGCGCTTGCGCAGAGTGGACAGGGACGTGGTGAAATGACGACCGCCGACATTCAGGCACACAACTTCGGGGAACCCTTGCTGTTCGTGTGGCAAAAGTAAAAGAGAATGATTCAAATTTCCAGGACGATACGTTTCCATATACAAATGTATTATGTTTTTCGTGCGGTGACAAACATGGTTATTGGACGGCGCTCATCTCCGTTTCTGCAGTACATGGGCCAAACCAGTTCGTATATATAGTCCCCTGGGAATAGTTTTTCTCATGTGCTGTCAGCGCTAACCAGATTGAACCGGCTGTAGTAACTGTAACGTTACCATTTCAAAGTCTTCGTATCGAACCAGCGACCTATCGTAAGCAAGGCGAGTAACACTGATATAGTATCAGGAAAAACTCAACATTTCACTTATTATCTCTAGCATCACTTGGATGCCAACAGCACTACATAGATGAAGGAGTTTTCCCCTTAAAAAAAGCCACGCACAAGATAAACGGCAGTTTGGTTACAATTCAAAGCCAACATGTTCAAGCCAAAGTCTAATAATATTTCAGTCACTAGTACTGTACATTATGATAACATCCACCCGTTTTCAAAACTCCCAGGTCGTTTTTGTATTGACCAGCAAAGTAGTTGCATGTAGTTTCGTAGCTAACGTTACGGGGGCGCTTTTGATCAATGAATGACACTATGGGGTTTAGCTTTATTTGTATTACATGGAATATTAACCAGTTACTCAAGCAAGAAGACAATATATGGAATTAATTAACGGCCACTATTAACACAGACGAAAGACAGTGGATATTGTCTCTGAAACATCTTACTGTTTCCAAATTTTGTCCAGCTGCTTGAGTTGTGTATCGTCATGCGTAAGTTACGAGGTTTACAATTCCTAACGTTCATCGACGCAGCCTTGGGAATGCAGCTCAGAGACACTACAGTTACATTCACGAAATATAAGAGATATTTTACAGCATGTGTGTTTAAACACCCCCAACAAATAATGAAAACGCCCTACTCTGTAGTGTAAATAAGATGTGTTAACATTACCTGTTCAGTTTCCATGGTCAACTTTCAAAGGCTTTATGGCGTTTTTTTTCTGTCAGAATATTGCTGTTGAACGATGCTCCATTGGAAGAACGTTATGACATTTCGAGTTCAGTTCCACTGAACGTTTGACGCGTGTTCCATTCGTTCTTAAAACGGCTGGTAAATTTTGCCACTCTCTTTCCCCAAAGGTGAACGTTGTCACTTCCGGGTATGACTAGTAATATGACCTTTGACCTTATCATCACCTGTTCTTTTCCCATGAACTTTATTTGCTTGATAGCCCCCGTTTACTTAGTAATATAGCATCAAAGCTATCAAAAAACCTTTTTCGAAAGAGCTATCATTACAAGTAGAAAGTACATTGTAATTTCTACTTTTACAGTAGAAACGTTACAGTAAGCCGTAATGAAATCTCATATGAAGGGGGGGGGGGCGAAAAAATGCAGGTATTATTTTTTTTGTGTTTGTGTCTGTACTCTAATTCGTCAAAACGGCTTTGGTCTGTGCGTACTAAATATTCAATATTCCATTTCTGAGAAAGCTACCCGTATCCAGAAAGACAATTTTATGCGCTATTATGATACTTGCATCGTGGTCGTTTAAATTGATGACCGGAAGAGATAAAAATAAGCTAATTGAAAAATGGAGTGAATATTTTGCACTCCATGCAGGTATTATTGACCTACTTTTGAAAAAAAAATAGAGGGCTGTTGCTGCTGATGATAATACAGAGAAAGTTTCCTTTCGTTTATTTTGTTACTTTTCTGTTCTTGCACGTACAAATTGACAATACGTAATTACGTAAGTTCTGCTCTGAAGCAGATCCTTACCGTTATCTAATTATTATCTGTTTCTTTCTTCGTGAAGAAGTGCCCTTCCCAAGGGCACAAGATCGATGATAAACTAGGCAGGTTTCGAACTCGGGACCTCTTGGGCCTGAGCCCAAAGCGCTGTCGATTGCGCCACATGATCTCACGTGTCCATACACTAGGAGAAGTCAATAATTATCCCAGATGTGTGTCATACGTAATTACAAAGCAAATGGGGATAATTTGTACGAGGGCAGTTCAAAAAGTAATGCCACTGATTTTATAACAGGCTCATGTTTTTATCGAATGAGTTGAAATTTGGCACAAAGGTACAAGAATATATCCTCTTGAGATTTACATATCTCAATTTGTTGTTAAGATTTTTATGAGTGACTGAGTTGAGTTCAAGATGACCACACCCTTGTTATCCCGTCGGAAGAAATTAGAGGGTCAATTAACGTGCAATTGATAATGTCTCTAAATCACTTGTAGCTATTGTAAGGAACTAAAATTGCACCTGTATCAAGTTTTATTTCTCTACAAGCCACATGCCTATTTTCATCTTTGAAATACAATCACTTATTATTTTTTCGTTCCTGGTGTGAAGTAAGGTCGTCAGGGTCGTAATTAGCAGTGGGTTAGGGGTGGGCTGCTTAAAGTTTGCATAACCGAATTGTTTTACTAAATGAGAAAAATCAAACTTAACACACTTCTTGATCTTGAAACATTTAATAATTGTGCCAAGTTTCGCATCTTTTGGCCAATGGAAAAGCAGTCTACAAAAACCTTTATTCAACAAATCACGTATTTGGCTATTAATCAAACTGACTGTAATATAGCCACTCGCTCCATTCTAGTGGCTGTAAAAGATGAACCATTGAGAGTTCAAACATGAAATTTGGCATGTTATCTTTAGAGACATTTGTTATTGTACAGGTGAAATTTCAGCCTCCTACAATAGTCTTAAAATTGTAAGATCTAGAGGAACTGATCTCCTGACAAGCTTTTAAGGGTGTGGTCATCTTAAAATCATCTCAGTTGCTCATAAAAATCTGAACCACAAATTGAGATATCTCAAACTCAAGAGGATACAGTGTTGTACATTTGTGCCAAATTTCAACTCATTCGATGAAAACATGAGCCTGTTATAAAACCAGTGGCATTACTTTTTGAACTGCCCTCGTATACAACAATCTTTATTGACACGACAAAAGTACAGCGACTTTCGTACTTCTACATGTATAACAACTACTTACAGTACAACTAAACACATATATATGGATATCTATAGGTATGGATACATCAACATAAAGGGTCTAGCATGTCATTTACACTATTGGTTCTACGGTATAAACAATCGTGGATATATTTGACTACTTGTACAATGTGGGTATATGAGCCATCCTGTCAGAAAGACACTTTCTGGAACATAAACAAGCAAATAACATTTTTTTCCCCTTCTTTATTGATTTTTTTCAACATGAAGTTATAGATACACACAAACAGGAAAAAAATAACGAACCTGACCCTAAGGCTTAGGTCACATTTCAAAACCGGGGCCCGGCGGGATGTTTTAAGAAACGAAAAATTACAATGTATACCTTGAAATATACACAAATCATGCCCATGAATCTTATTTTTGGAATTTTGTGTATTCTGATCCATTTTATATCATTCTTTTCGCTCCCGAAAGCTGCCCGGCCGGGCCCCGGTTTGGAAATGTGACCAAAGCCTAATGCACAAAACTATCCTTATCTATCATCCCTCATTATATACATAACGTGTCATATCATGTTACATGTCGTTATATCATGGTTATTATCATTGTTATTTCGTTATATAATATCATCATTATTAGTTTATCACTTTTCTTCATTACACCGTTTATCTATCGTATGCCAATTCAAGCCTTTGTGGAATGTACTAGAAATAATAATATATCGTTACATACACACAGAAATGATTAGAATTTTCTATATCAATAAAACGGCTACTTTATCACCTGTTTGATGCACTATTTGTCAACTATGTGAGCCTTAACGCCATACGATAAGGCAGCAACATCATTGTCAACTTTTTCCCATCATGAAAACATACTGTGATTTTCCGTAAATAGTTTCATCATGGTAAATACATATATAGTAAAGTTCTTCAAACACAACCAAAGTAGTACTCACTTCCAACGTTTCGGTGTCTATCTGACACCATCATCAGAGAAGAGGGGGGATACAAACTGAGTCACGTTTGGGACGGCATTCTCACTGCTGCAGCGCCACCTACATCGGCTATAAGTAGCAATGAGAAGTAGATCCAGTCATTCTAACCCTGATGACGGTGTCTGATAGACACCGAAACGTTGGAAGTGAGCACTAATTTTTTGTATTTGACGAACTTTACTATATGATGTGATTTCACTGATATGTTCAGATTTGCGTAAGTGTTCCATTGAGTACAAAGTCTGGTTTGTTAATTTCCATGTTAGCGTGTTCAAGAACCTTTGAAATGATCCCCATCTCCCGCTTCCCCACCCAGCTATCTCCCCCACTCGGCCCTCTGCCGGCCATTCTATGCCCCGCCTGACTGTTCATGCGGAAAACGTCTCGTATGTTCTGTTTAGCATCCTTATCTCGACACTTGATGCCGAGAATATCCATAACTTTCACAACCATATCCTCCTTATACTTACATAACTCATCGTATCTCAGTATCACGTGGAAGCATTTACGTGGGTCAGCTGCTTTCGTGATCTCGTTTGCTTTTTTCATAAGCGTGAGCCAAACACATACACAAAACCAAAAGACACCGTGAGTCAAAGGGATAGATGAAAATAAAGGATTTTCCCATGGAGGAGTAACCACTAGGTCGCGTACGCTTTCGACAAACTTGATGTCACGTTTAAGAGTTTTTTGGAGCCGGTACTTCCAATAGCGACCCGCTGCCATCATATGGAGGGTAGAGTCTACGAAACCGACTACGTCCCGATATAAGAAGATGTTCTTCACTTCTGGCAATGCAGTCTGCAACACGTCTGCAATGGGGGTAACCTGTGGATAAATTAAGATATGGAACTGTCAGTAAGATGAAGGGAAAGTCGTACAAGAAGAAGAAAGCGAAGTAAGATCTATATTATGGGACACATTTTTATTTGAAACTGAATTTCAACTACCTAAGCTTCTACCTTTGTAAAGTATTTTTGTCTCAGGACAATGTTATTATTACCAAAGGAAGTCTCCTTACTTATAATCGCATAACATATATTACCTCTGCATTCCTTTCTTGTATGTCAAAAGTATCTAATATTCAAAATGGCCTATTTGCAAAATGTTTGTAACTTAGTCATCTCCTTTTTTCGCATAACAAACTACACACTACACCGAGGCATTCCTATGTATACGTAGGTGTCAAAGTTTGTGAACAGTTTAGTTCGTAGGCAGCAAAACAACTACCCGCGATATAAAAAAAAACTTTGGTAAAAAGAGCGTGAATGTGTCATGGACTATAATGAATAAGCTTA
>NC_049995.1:8622284-8649083 GCF_000003815.2 Branchiostoma floridae
AGTGCTTTCCCCAGCAGTGTCGACCCGCAGCGCACTGGTTTGTAAAAGAAAGAGAATGTAAGTTCATCTGTGACGGTAAGCAACATTATGGTACAATTTTAAACTTTAAAACCGTACACAAACTGAAGCGCGTACCAACAAGCTTTCGATCAGTCCTCTGATCCTTTTCAAGTTGTAATGACCCAATGCCTATGTCACACATCCAGACGGGCATCTACATCAGAGCCCGTCAGCCTTCCCTCAGCCGAGACGGGGGTCGATACCAACTTCCAAGCACCTTTGACCCTTTGTGATGTCACACTTCCGGTCTGGATGTGTGATATAGGCGTTGGGTCATTACAACTTGAAAAGGATCAGAGGAGTGATCGAAAGCTTGTTGGTAAGGGCTTTATTTTTGTGTACGGTTATAAAGTTTCGAATGTATCATAAAGAAGGGCGTTATTGTATCATCCATTCGGATCACTTTCAATGTTGTTACTTGGCAATGCTAATGTTTACATAATTGATAATATCCTACATTCCATACTGTCAATTAAAGCATGCATTCTTACAAAATCTGAAGTGTTATTTTTGTGTACGCGTATTTCAGTGTTGTAATGCCTTTAAAACACATCAATTCCATGAAAGAAGGCAAATCTTGCAGTGCCATAGGTCTGTTTTGTAATTTTTAACATTATCAGATAAAAAAATCATGGCCATACTAGCCTCGTTTTGGTGCAATGACCCCGGATGACCCCGAAATATCCAAAATGGCCGCCATCACTGGAATCAGGCAGATTGGTCTGTTTTGTAATCTTTAACATTTTCAGATGACAAAAATAAAACCAATGGTCCTATGTATATTTTGTGATTATGAATTATCTAGCTTACTTGTATGGTAGAGGAAAACGGTAGTGACATGTTCCACGTCTGTGGCAACCTCAGTAGAGACCTCTGCTAGCTGGGAAAATGGTAACACCAGTAGTTCTTCTGCATTTGACATCAAGGCCTAAAAAGGGAGAAGGAAGAAACGATGCCTTACCATTACATAACTTTTCTTTATTATCATCATTATTAAACGTAAAATACAAAATACAAACACAGTGGTACTCAAGCTAAGAGCTTATGTTAGCGGCACCACTAACAAAATACAGTCAATAACATACAAAAAATTACGGGAATCGTCATTATAATTATATATAACGGAGGTAATATAAATTAAAAGATAATGCTAACAATGCCAATAGTGTACCGTAACGGTATTGATAACAACTTTACCTGTCTAAAGAATGGAGCTGCCTTAACTTTAGACAAGTCATTTGGCTTCGCCAACACAAGTGCCTTGTCTTTAAAGTCAGCAAAGCACACGAAGTAGTCTCGACCGTGATCGCGGAAAAACATGGCCGGGTTGGAAACTGGAACTTTCTCCTTCCTTGCTTCAAAATCGCTGAACTGCGTGGGTTTGGCGCAAAGCCGACCAGCCTTCGAGTAGACCCCCTTCCAGCGGACTTGCAGTAGGTACGCCATCTTGTTTTCTGGATTTCAGCAGACAATTGTTTCAACGTATTTTAAAATAAATTGTAGCATCTATGGGTTAAAGGTGATCTACTAGTTATTCTTTGTACTATATATCTTCAAAATCGCAATTAGGTAAGGCACATTATAGGTACAGGGGGCAGACTAAATGCAAACATCTGTGTACAAATGACACACACACATGCACGCACACATGCACAATTGCACACACACCTACACACTACACACACGCGCGCGCGCACACACAAATATTGTCACTGACGAAAGTCAGTGGATGCTATCTGCTGCCCTCCGAGCAGAAGTTACGCTCAGGCTGTTTTCTTTTGGACGTTTTGGGGGCTTTATCGGACTTTCTATTTTGTACTGTTTTCTTGGTGTCTCGCGGCCGCGACAAAAACGCCTAAAAACGTCAAACAACAGTCGGGGCCTAATTTCTGCTTGGAGAGTAGCTACCTGCAACGTCTGACCGTTTCAAAAATCATAATCATTCAGTCGCTTGAGTAATCGCTATTTGGCGTACTGTTTCAACTCTTGGCCAAACCTCTGGTCCTGTAGTCGTGCATACCTATAATTTTCGAAAGAAAAGAGCTGTTTGAAGAGGCCACCAAATTCCACCCAAATTTCTTCACATTCACCGACAACAAGAAAACAATCCTCCGGCCTTCTAACATCACAAAACCCACACAAATAGAAAAGATGGGGTCTTTCGGGATCGTCTTCCACTGTCTCCGAAAAAGAAGTCAATAACCCAGTTAGCTTTTAGACTAGAGTAGACACTTGCTATATTGTTTTTTACACTGTTTGAAACCTGCAATAAGCCAACGGGCACGGATTTGCAATAAAACTTACTATAATACTGCAAAAATTATATAAACATACCGCTTGATAACAGACTTGTCTATGAACTTTGGACGATGTTGAGAAGCAGATAAGAGAATTCACCAGCTAGCCAGCCTGGATGTGCGCGACAATAAGTGTTATGCAGATATTTATAGCCTCCTTTGCTCAAAATTGACCATGCTAAAGTCCTAATCAAAGGCAATGCAAATGTATGCATAATAACTGGGTCGGACAGCAGGCTTCTCAAGAAGGGGTTTCTGGAAAAGGGTGGGTTGGCTCCAGCTGGGTTGGCTCCACTCTACGGCTACCCTAATGGGACCGTAAGGTATACATGGTGGTTTTGCCTCTACTGATTTTTAAAAGCTAGAATGGCTTAATAAAACAATTACGGCTAAAGGTGTAATAGAATGAAGGCAACAGTTTGTTCAAATGTTGGCTACTGTCTTCTAGTCAATGGTTGGTTGGTCAGCGGAATATAGCACCATTTACACTGTGTTTACTAATCAAACTTCTGCTCATTGAAATTATTACTAGCAATGTCAGTAGTAACTTGGTGATATTCAAGATATGACTACAACCCAAAATCATCATTTAGTAATAACCTCTATTGCCAGAACTGTGTAATCTTTACTTTATCTCCAGGCAGATTTACCAGTGTCATAAGATAGTATCAAAGCTGGCTAAGGAGAATAGCTGGCCAAAGGGTGTGTGTGTGTGTGTGTGTGTGTGTGTGTGTGTGTGTGTGTGTGTGTGTGTGTGTTTGTGTGTGTGTATGTGTGTGTTTGTGTGTGTTTGTGTGTGTGTTTGTGATATGTGTATTCGCCCGCTGCAACATTGTCATGTGCGCACTACATATATATTCAGTGTTCCATTTCTTATCAAGCCACCCGTAGTCACAAAGACAAATCTATACGGCTATTACAAGATTGCAAACGACATCGTTGAACTAAATGACCCGTAACTGAATAAATCTTGTACGCAACATGCTGGTACTATTGACCTATTACCCCGGTTGTCAGAAATGTCATTTTCTGGTACATTAAAAAGTAAGTAACATGATGCATGGTTCCATTGACTAAAGTAGTACTCGGTTAGCAGGACTTAAAGTTGTACATTACTACCCAATTTTCTTAACATAACATAACTTCAGTATATGTCCCAACTATGCTGTTTGTTTATGTATGTTTCCAGGGATACCTGAAAAGCAGGCTGAAGCCTGAGTGTGATTTCACCCTGGTAAAATTAATAAATAATTATGATGATGATTGCGGAAGTGATGATTTGAGCCGTACACATGCATAATAAAAAAACTCACTCACCTAATGCGTACACGAGGCAGTGGTTTCCCGTCTTTCTACATATAACGAAGAGATCTGTGTTGCAGTAGGCATCATAAATGGAAGGTAAGTTGCACCGTATACCCTATACAGCTAAACATAAAGTTTAATGTGTCAATAGCGGGTTAAAAAATTATTTTTGGCAAGTCTCTACGTTATTTTGAAATTCTTGGGTACATGTACGTTATGGCAATCGTCCGAAATACAAAAGATAGCAAAATGCACAAAACGTAAGAAAATTCTTTCTTTTTAATCTCTGAAATTGGTTGAGTAATCTTTCGAACCCCGCAGTGCCGCACCGGTGCCCCAAGTGCAGTGAGATACCACCTGAAGTGTTGTGAACAGAGTGTTTCTATTTGACCAATAGTCCAGTCACTGTTTTTTGTAGCTTCCAAGACTCAGTTCCTGTTCACGAATTTTAGGAAAAATACCCCGCGCCTTTTACACCAAGGAGCAAGAATATAATATTTCACATCTGACAATGACAATTGTGTCCAAGACAACTCAGCATTTGTATTGTTGCAAAAAGTGGTTGACAATATTTTGATAAAGAAATATCTGACATCAAAGTCAAAGTCCTTTCGGTGTCTGATGGAGCATAGGGCGGCGACTATCTCCTTTCAGTGGCCCTGGGGCACACAACTTTGTGCAATCACTACAGCAGGGGCTAGTCCACTGGTAGTGGCGTGTGTTCAACTTCTATACGTACTCTTTCCCAAATGCTGAGTGTTAAGCAGAGAGAGCAACATGTACCATTTTTAAAGTCTTTGCTATGACTGGGCCGGGGATTGAAGTCACGACCTACCGAACGCAAGGCGAACACTCTACCCACTTGGTCAGAAAAGAGGGCTAAAGGACTACTTCGAAGGACGGAGGAAAGGGAGTAGGGAAGGAGAGGGAAAGAGAGAGAGAGAGAGAGAGAGAGAGAGAGAGAGAGAGAGAGAGAGAGAGAGAGAGAGAGAGAGAAAGAAAGAAAGAAAGAAAGAAAGAAAGAAAGAAAGAAAGAAAGAAAGAAAGAAAGAAAGAAAGAAAGAAAGAATCTTGTGAAGTAAGCGGGTACTTGTATTCATGATGTTGTTTACAACAATAAGAAGAATGTCACTGTGTGTAAACGTGTAAAAACTAGTCCTATAAATGATGTCTCTTTCAGCACCAAGGAGAGACACTGTCTCTAAAGCACCAAGGAGAGATACTGTCTCTAAAGCACCAAGGAGAGATATTGTCTCGTTAAAACATTAACGAGAAAGGTGTAAATGCGTTTAAGTTCACTGGGATTTAATCTCGCGGTAGCGGGAAAAGGACATTTCGTGTTGGTTTTAAGATCCGCGGTAAAGCGGCCACCGCGAAAACCGCGAACATTAAACCACCGGGAAAGTTTTTGTATTTATAGTACAATCCGTGCACCGGTCTTGCACATAATATACTCTTTAATACAGGAAAGATGACTGACCTCAATGGTGACCTCCTAACCATAGAGCAGATATCGGGTGCCAGACAGGTGCTGCAGACCAGTGGCCTGTGTTTCCACACCCCTGTACTGCACCATGTACAGACTCTGTGTGGGCTGGACTCCGACATAGATCTGTACCTCAAACTGGAGAATATGCAGAACACGGGTGAGGTTTGATCACTTTTAAACTTGCATGATAATAATTGTTAAATAAAAACTGTGGATAAAAGAAATTCCTCACGACACTTATAATTGACGTCTACGCCATTTTCTGAAGATTTATTTAGTGTTCATATAATAAGCCGTTTTGGAGATACAGGAGTTAGAAGGGGCGGGCCTCAACATCCCAGATTGACCGAAAAAGGCCGATCTGAAGAGGGTTAAAGTATAGCAAAAAAGCAATGAAACAAAGAAAATGATTAGGTGATCTTGAATTCGCGATCATTGTTAACTTTTCTTATACAGTCCTATACGAGAATGACAGTCTCTGCCACATAGGGCACATCTGTAAGCTGACTCAGGTCTGTTGAATAGCTCTTTTCGCAGGATCTGCTTTTCTTCTGCCATGCGCATCAGTCTGGTTTCTCCTGATTTTAGCTGCCTGGACAATGTGCATCTCCAGCTGGATCTGTCATTTGCAAGGTCCTCCCAGTGCTCATTGTTATTAACTTAACGATATTATGACTATTTAGGTTCCTTTAAGATCCGAGGATTAGTGAACCAGATGACCCACATCTCAGATTCCGCGGTCCGAGGACAGACCCATCTCATCAGTATGTCGTGTGGGAACTTTGGGAAGGCGTTTGCCTACATGGTCCAGCAGAAGGGTCTGAAGGGGACGGTGTTCATGCCTGACACTGCATCGGCCAGCAGGGCTGAGCTCATCAAGGTGGGAACACATAGCCCTAACACCAACCCTACCCCTAACCCCCTAACCCTAACCCTAACCCTACATGGTCCAACAGAAAGTGTCTGAAGGGAACGATGTTCATGCCTGACACTGCATCGGCCAGCAGGGCTGAGCTTATCAAGGTGGGAACACATAACACCACCCCTATCCCTGACCCTGACCCTTAACCCAAATCCTAACACTAACTTGAAGCCTAACCCTAACCCTAACCCTAACCCTAACCCTAACCCTAACCCTAACCCTAACCCTAACCCTAACCCTAACCCTAACCCTTACCCTAGTCCTAGTCCTAGTCCTAGTCCTAGTCCTAGTCCTAGCCCTAGCCCTAGCCCTAGCCCTAACCCTAACCCTAACCCTAACCCTTACCCTAGCCCTAGCCCTAGCCCTAGCCCTAGCCCTAGCCCTAGCCCTAGCCCTAACCCTAGCCCTAGCCGTAGCCCTAGCCGTAGCCCTAGCCCTAATTTCAATCACGCAGTAAAATTGTGTCCAGTTGAAATTGATTATGTGAGGTGTACCTAAGGGTTTGGTACCAGGCCCCCTTTTGTTTCTGGTAATAATTTGTTACACTATATGCATCTTGGACTGCCCAAACCATTTGCTAACTTTCTGTGCTTGTTATTGTTATTACTATTTTATTTGTCTTTTTGAGAGGTGCTAGTGATGCTAATATTAGCATGTTGCATCGCCTCTCTGTCCTGTATTGTACTTTGTTGATCAATGAATTAACAAAAATTGATTATGTTGACGACAGAGTTATGGCGTCGGTGTAAAGATGGTGCCCATGGCTGAGTTGGAACCTGCGGTGAACAAGTGTCTCATGGATAGCAACACCATGAATCTTTTTCATGATAACATCGATGTCATGGCTGGGAATGGCAGGTGAGTCAGAGACTGTGCTTGTTTAAGGTACTTCTAACATTAGCCCTAACCACCTTGTAGTATAAGATGAAATCTCATATGTAGTTGCACTTGTTAACCAAATGCTATGGTTCCATTTGGAGAAAGGAACCCTCCTGGGATATTCTGCGGTTACGTGTACCTGGCTATTTTGGAGCATAACGGGCAACTGGATTGTTACAGGTTTGCGATAGCACAACCTGTATTGGCTTCGTTAGCGGGATAAGGCGCCGCCATGTTGTATCCTAGTTTTAACATAAAGTTAAAATCAACCCGGGACCTGGCAACAAATAGTCGCCATGGTCTAATCGTGATGAAAACACCAAGACGTACCATGCGATATCGGACAGTCCACTGGGACGTATTTCGGTTTCAGAGCCCGGTCAGGGCACTGGTTAGTTGAATGTCTTGAACACCTGCATATCTTTAGTGTTCATACCTTGGAGATTACTGATGCATTTGTAGATTTCTTCGCATTCAACCTTTCGACAGAAATTCTCACTTATCTATGCTCTGATACCCCTATATGTCCTGACCGAATTACGTTCACCCCTATGCTATGACCCACCTTTGGTTAAGGTGTTATCTCACTGCAGCTTGGGCACCGGTGCGGCACCGCGGGGTTCGAAAGATTACTCAACGAATTTCAGAGATAAAGAACGAATTTTCTCACGGTCTGTGTATTTTGCTGTCTTCTAAGTCATACTTTTACGTATAACGCAATATCTAAATTATGAAAATCGGCGAAAATTCAAAATTACACAACAGTGCCGCAGTGAACGAACCCCGCAGGGCCGCACCGATGCCCCAAGTGCAGTGGAGGTTTAGGGGGGTCAAAACATATGGTTGTTGGAACATAACCAGACTGTTTTTGTGTGCTGTTTTGCTCCTTGTGTGACTACTAGTGTGGGGCTGGAGATATTAGAGGACGTTCCTGACCCGGATGTGGTGGTGGTGTGCTGTGGAGGGGGAGGTTTGCTAGGTGGAACAGCCGCAGCCATCAAGCTGTCAGGACGGAGCAACACACGAGTGTACGGCGTAGAACCGGAAGGAGGTGATAAGTGTTTGGAATTATCGTTAATCATAGTGTATGTTACCATAGAATATTGATTTTGGTCCCTTTTCCTGTATATAGTGTTGACGAAATATTGTAACCCACAAAAATTAGACTTCATTGCGTCCTCGAGCCACGGCGGCATCGAATACTTGCTGCTTAAATGTTGCTATTGAATGGAATAGAGCTGCTTCATCGTATCACGTAGAAAAGATTGACTTTGGTAATAGTTCTTAGGTTGCCTTTAAGACATGTTGTGTTTTCCTGCTCTTGATGTTGTACTACAGCGCCCTCTATGTATGAAAGCAGAAAGGCAGTCAAACCTGTGGTAGTCCAAGGAAAGACCAAAGTATTAGGACTGGCGCCACCCTATACAGGTAAAGAAGTCTTGATATGGACTAGAAATTTTCAGAGCACCCCCCCCCCCTCCCTCCAAGTGATTAAATTGCAGAATGACGCTAAGGCCACAGCAAATAAATTTTATGGATGGCATCAGCGCGCATATTAATTCTTTCGCCTGACTTCAGAAAAAAAAAGGATTATGTGATACTTTCTGTTTCAACCTAATAGTTTTATGTTTAATTGAAATGCTATTAAGAATACTCCATTTCTCCATGCAGGTTACAATGCTTTCAGACTCAACGTAGAGTTCGTAGACGATGTAGTTCTGGTCAGCGATGACGAGATCGTCGCGGCGGTGAAGCGGCTGTTCTCCCGGGGACTGGTGGTGGAGCCGGCGGGCGCTGCGGCCTTTGCCGCGGTCATGTCCGGCAAGATACCGGACGTCAAGGGGAAGAAAGTAGTCGTTGTCATAACTGGAGGGAACGTCACAACTCAAGAACTGAACAAGATCTGTGGATAATATTATTTATTCGAAGGATGTGTAACGTTAGTTCACTTTTTTCTCAGGGTAACCTATATCAGTTGTTTTACAAGTACTTGTATTTTACCGGCCTTTGCCGCGCTTATTATTAGGTTCGGCACAGAGACCATGGTACCGCTCTCAACCATCCTCTGGGTTCGGCAAGATACCAGGCGTCAAAGGGAAGAAAGTGGTCTTTGTAATAACTGGAAGGAACGTCACAACTCAAGAACTGAACAAGATTTGTGGATAATATTAATGAATGAAAGACCTTTATTGTACATTTATGCTCAAACAAGCTAAGTCCAGGTACAGGTCATAGCGACAAGGCACCGTTGATATAAGAAAAGCGTTATCTTTCTACAGAGACTACCACATGCTATAGTATTTACAGGTTCAACTTGTTCTCGCTTCTTAAGACAATTGTAAACATACGGGCAGATATAATCAATAATACAGGATTATCATATGGTTGTATAAGGAAATATGAATTTTTCCTTACTATTTATATAACGGAAATTAGGGAACATATCTTGCATGCAAACGAAGAGGACATTAGTTAATTAAGCTTTCATTGGTATATCATAAATATATAAAGTACAGTCAACAATAAAGTGATACACATCCTCTATCTTATTTAGGTTGCAATGTTGTCAGATTCTTTGCTGCATATGAATGAGGTTATGTCTGCCCTTTTCAAAATGGAGTTTGTGTGAACTAATATAATAATGATATATGTAATGCAAGTAACGCACATTTTTCACAGGGTACTATAGTAACCTATATCAGTTGTTTTCGGGCATTTGGGGATACCATGTCGACGGACGGTGGTTTCAAACTTCACTTGCTAGAAAAAACTCTTAAATATATTCCTACTTCCGTTAATTTCACAGTTTCAAAGCCTTAGTGCAAACAGAACACATTTACATGTCATCGTACGGTAATGTGGCATTAAATTCCAACTGTTTGATCAATTTACTGTGTTTGTCTTCTATCCAAAGGACTAGTCCCTCCCAAATAGCAATAGAGATCGTTCCTATCAATATACATGCAAGACCAAATCCGTCAAACATGGTCGGAGCAATGCCGAGTATTGCCCACTGCAGTCCAAATGCCGAAAACGCGTCGACCTGAAACAACGCCATTGCTGCGTTGACCTCAACATGCTTCAACCCAACGTACATGAGTACTATTGAAGTACAGCGACTTACACAGTTTGCAAACAATAATCCTGCAGTAGTAGGCTCTAGGTACCAAGTTTTGGTGGTAAAAATCGTTGCTACTCCTGACAAAACTGTTGCTGTGGTGTAAGCGTATGTCAAGACCATCGTTTTCGAGGTGGATTCCAGAAGGATTTTGATGTTAACGCTCAGCATGGCGAACAGCAAACCTGCAGCGATGGCTAGAACTGTTCCCAGAACAACATCGTCTGTGTCTTGTGTTGAGGTGTCCTTGTTGGTGATGCTACTATAACCAAGGAGAGCAATGCCTGCCATACACCATAGACTGCCGAATATGGTGGCACATGTTGGCATCTGAAATTACAAAATAAGAAACAAGGTTTATGCACTAAATAGCTAAATGAAAAATAAATAAGAAAAGCACTACATATGAGTTTTTGACAAAATTGCCCCTGCTATCCCAAAACTAGTCGCTAGGAGGGCAAGCTCATGCCACTAGCTTCCCGAGCACAAGAGCTATCGATCTAACATCCAAAAATCGTGACCCTAGCCTTTTTCAGAACACGAGATAGCAAAACTGGAAGTTGCGCTGCAGTACCAAGGGAAGCCGATAGTTGGCCCAAAATCTATTCAATTCTAGATTTTGTGACACCCCTCCACCACACCAAGTATGAAACCGCGCGCGCACACACACACACACACACACACACACAGAGTCACACACACACACGTGCACACACAGAAATGAAATTAAGCCAGATAAATCAACATGTTTTCCTGATATTTAGATATATAAAATTTACCCAAAAGCGACTCACCTCTTTGATGAAAATGCAGGAAAGAATCACAACGAAAACGATCGTGCTGGGGTTGATAATGGTCTCAGCAGTGGCCGGAGGAGCGTAGCGATAGGCTTGGATCTGGCACAGCGTGCCAACAAACCGACCTACTCCCTGGAAAACCAAGCGGAAGACCTGTCCACAGTTCGTAGGGAGGAGGCTTTTCCGCTGGTAAGCGACGACACACAGAACAGCGATGAAAAGTAGTAGATCGTTGAAGAAGTTGATCTGAAATGCCGTGTATCCACTGTCTTGTATGTATCGTGACGTTGCAGGAACAATCCCTATGAAAAGTCCGGATGCTAGGCAGGCGGCCACCCCAGAATGATTCTGAGACAAAATACAAAACATCACAAAATTAAGCATTTTGTTGTACTGTATACCAAAAGTGTTATTTAATCTACCTATATGGGCATATGATAATGGCACCTCTGTACCAAATTTCATGTCATTCGCGATCGGTTGTAATACCAAGGTACATGGGGCCAAAATATACAGTTTGGTTCTAAATATGGCCTAAAAAAAGACTCAATAAAATCATTTTAGAGACAGATAAGAACAAAAAATGAAGAGAAAAATGTCCGAGGTATTGGCCCACTCTACCCTTGTACCAAATTTCAGGTCATTCGATCCAGGAACGACGGAGATGAATCGCTTTCAAGATTTGAGAGGAGAAAGAAAGAAGAAGAAGTAGAAACATTACGAATACAATACCTATAGTATGGCTGAAATATAAATGCCATTTATTATGAAATAATGTCTAATGCAAGGCTACTCGTTTTACTGCAATTACTGAAATGAGATTAACGCTAACAAGACAAACGTTTCATAGCTGTACACATGTATAATACATTGTATAATACAAGAAGCTACCTATGTGTGAAGGAACTTGCAAAAAATTTACGTCAAACATGGTGGAAGACGAAACACATTTTATGTCAAACTGTTCTTTCTATGATCACGAAAGAAAATAGCTGTTTGAAGAGGCCACCAAATTCCATCCAAATTGCTTCACATTCACTGACAACAAGAAAACAATTCTCCTTCTAATTATAACATCACAAAATCCACACATAATAGAAAAGGCGGGAGCAAGTTTCGTCTTCCACTGTCTACGAAAAAGAAGTCGAACCCAACAACCCCAAATTTATTGTTTTTTACACTGTTTGAATCTCTCGTGTTACTAGTTCTGTACCAGCAATTTATTAGCCTACGTGCAAGAATTCGTAATAAACGTATTGAATATATATAAGTACAACGCATTACCTTGAACCAGAGGCAGCAGTCTGTGTCCTTGTCTGTATTTTCAGTATTCCTATCTTGAAAAAGTCCGTCCAACTCATCGTTGTCACCACCCGGTGCCATACCTGGTCATTCAGCAGTTCTTGACAACAGCAATGTGCTAGGGTGTAAATGTGGGTGGTGGGACACAGCCTATGGACAAATAGTCTAGCCGCAAATCAAGCGTACTGCGCATTTACGACACAAAAAGAAAATGGCGTCCCAATTGACGTCCTTGAGTGACCTATTCAAACCTCCAATTCAAGCCCATTTCTTCTCCTACATGCGTAATTCGTTGTTTGCCATTTTAATGATGCGGGAACGTGTCATTCTTTAAAGGGAGAAACAAATTTGATATGAGGATCAGAAATGATGTGCATTTTTCAAAACTTTTTTTTTCAATGTATGACACTTTTATAAGGTGAAATACACTTAGTAGACATGTTTAGAATCAAAAAGAAAAATCTTTGATCAATTTTTCAACCTCCATGTCTGGATAAAAAAAAACGGAATTTGGCCAAATAGGGACCACTACGTTACTATGGGTTTTCAGTCCGACTTTTGCCGTATATCCGCGGCTGAAAAGTTCACTCCAGGTTCAAGGCTTTTATTTGTAATTTGGCCAAATTCCCATATTACTATTCGGCCGTGCGGGAGTCTGGTAGAGACTAGGTTGACGTGGGCAATTTCCTATAATGTCAGGGTATTTAATTTTTCTCAATAATAATGTGCAAAATTGCCGGAAACAGGAACCATAAATTAAAGTAATTAAAGCCGTGGCCACATGTGGGCTATCCACAAATCCAGAAATACCGAGGGGCACTAAAATACCAAAAAAAAAAAAAAATGTTATATGTATACATGTATACGGAAACGTCTTCATCAAATTTTCTGTCCCATATTGTCTTGATATTTGAACTTCCACTTTTAACATCTCGGGTCCCGGACTGCTATGGCCATGATTTTAAGGGTACATAGCTCTTGATCGTCATGGTGTTTTGTTGACAGTTTAGGTGATTATTTATTTATTACATTATCATAATTGTACCTGCATGTAATAGCGCTATAATCATATAAGTGGAAGATAATTGCTAACATTACAAAGGCACATAATGACGGTTCATGAGTAAAGGGCTATAAAAAGAGGAAAATCCGCCCAATAGAAAGAGTTTCTACAATATCTTCGGTGCTGGTCTCTGCTAACCCCACAATCTTAAGGTAGGTTTTAATCGTTTCTGTTTGGTTTGTAAAATCGTTGCTAGTCCTGACAAAACTGTTGGTATGCTGTAAGTGTATGTCAGAAATCCGAACCATCGTTTTCGAGGTGGATTCATGACACTTTTCGACAGATTAAGATATGTTACTGCATGCATAGCACCTTTTGACTACAGCTTGTACAAGAAAACGATGGGATAAAAGGAAAGACCCATGGCCATATTCTTAAAACGACTACTTTCATAAATCCACTGTATTTTTGGTTTGCAATATCAAGTTCATTATTTTCATACTTTCAATATAGACGATGAACGCAACGAAGGCTGAGCACTATTCCCAAAACAGCTCCATCCAGCACAGTGTTGGAGTTGCGGTGCTGAAACAGTACATGGAGTGGGAGGAGGGCGACACCGTTTTGGACGCAGGATGCGGCACGGGGGAGATCTGCAAGTTCATCTCCCAACAGCCAGGGGTCGCTTCTGTGCTGGGCTTTGATGTGTCACCTGATTTCGTCAGGTAATTCATGGCTTTTGCAATGGGCATTTATTTAACATAATGTATCTTAATTGAGTTGTCTGGCATTAGTCTGTAAAGCAATGCCTGGGTGTCGTACAGAGGAGATCTGCAGTCTCAACAGCTAGGGGTCGCTTCTGTGCTGGGCTTTGATGTGTCACCTGATTTCGTCAGGTAACTCTAGTCTCCAAGCAGACCCTATGGTGCCTTAGATATAGTATCAAAGCTGGCCAAGGACTAGTATAGCGGCACCAGTTCCGGTGCCCGTTTGACTCCCTTTGGCCAGCTACACTCCTTGGCCAGCTTTAATACTATCTTAAAGGCACCGTAGGGTCTGAAGGTCAAGGTCAATTTTGGCCCCCTTGGTATGTGACCTTGGTACTGTAGCAGAAATTCTATTTTTTGTATCTTTTGACCTAGACATGCCATGGTCTAAATTTTTTGGTGGCAGATAGCTTGTGATCTAAGGAAGAAGTGATGTATGTTTGGGCCCCCTAGCCGCTTGCTCTGGAACTGCAGGTGCAGTTTTGTCAAAATCTCACAAGGAGCATAACGCGGAACATTGGAACGATGGATTTCCCAGATATTCTTAGTAAGGCAACTTACTGAATGAGGTTTCGTTGTTGTTTTTCTGTAGCTATGCCAGTCAACACAACTCCGCAGCAAACATTCTCTACCACGTAGCCGACATCTCTGACGCATCCACCATCAAGCCGGAATGGCAAGGTTCTTTCAGTAAGGTCATTTCATTCTTTGTGCTACACTGGGTGAAAGACAAAACTGCAGCGCTGAAAGCACTCCATTCATGCCTAAAGCCTGGTGGAGAAGTCTTGCTGATTTTGGGCACTGACGAAAACAAGTCAATTCAAACTAAGCTGAAGATGACAGAGCATCACAAGTGGAAACCCTACTTTCACGATTTCTTGCCCAACTTGTTTCCATGGCCTTCTAGCGATCTCTCGAACCAACATAGCGGCCTTTTGGAGGAGTGCGGTTTTGAGGTCCTCTTCTATCACCGAAAAGAGCACCAGATACTGTTCGAGTCCAGGGAAAAGATGAGGGAAACTTTTCGCGCAGTATATCCACACCTTCGCTATATTCCCCAAGACAAGCATGAGGAATTCTTGCATGACGTAGAAAAGATGGCAAGAGAAACCCTCCTTATAACTGGAGATTACAAAATAACCGAAGAATCTCGTGTTGTTCGAGCTCGCAAGTTGTAAAATCGGTCACACTAGTGGTATGATTACATAAATATGGAATGTAAGATCGAAGAAATAAAATGTGTTGTACATGTATAGATTGTAACAGTTCTGATATCTTCTTATCCTGTTTCTTTTCTGAATGTAATACTTGTATGAGGCTAAATGCTATTACAATTAATACAGCAGGTAACAGTTAAGTCTTTTTGGTTATGTAAGTAATTGGCGCGTCTTTATGTCGACTTTATCATGTTCAGATCAGACTTTTTTTGTGTATGATCTGGAGTATTCAGATCAGACTTTTTTGTGTGATCTGGGGTTTGTTCTGATTATGAGCTTTTGAGGCCCGCCCTTTCTTACTCATGCAACTCCTAAACGGCTTATCATATAACCACCAATGTTTACGAGAATGATGTGGATGTCATGAGTGGTGTCAGAAATTTGACGTTGTTATGACTTCAGATGACGTCATCAATGTAATTGTATTGGCTAGAACATTAGTGTTGCATTCCCACTAATAAAAGTTGAAGTGTGTATGAGAGAATGCTGTTTTGTATGGTGTTAACCTTTTTTTCTTTTATGAAGCTACTACAACTAAGAAAAAACATAGCACAGAGACATCACTACTATAGCCACGCAGATGTTATGATAAAAACATTACAAAATTTATTTTGGTCAGAGTTTGCTGCTACCCGTTACACATCTGAAACACTGGCATCTTTTTTTCACACATATCATGCAGACGTCCCCAAGTGAGGTAGTCGAGCAGAGATATGACCTCCACCATGACCTTGTATGTGGGGGAGGGGGGCTCTGAAGGCAGCAATATTGGGTCAAAGGTCATTGTTATACAAATGTAAGTACATAGCTTTTTGAGGAATGCTTCGGGTTAAAGTTTAAGTACTGTACAATACTTTATCTGTTAGCAGCAACAGTTATAATTGACATCAAATGCAGAGCAACAAATACTACAGCTGAAAATTACCAAGTCAGTTCTATGGTTTTGGAATGGTAGAATAATTAGAATTACGGTAGCTGTTCAGAGTCCCCTTTTCCCCCATATTGCCTGTTAAACACAAAGACACTTTACTAACTAGGTAAAGAGCTGCACTTTTAGAAGACAACATCCACAAGACTATGTCTTACCCTATGTCTAACACCTAGAATCTTAATAAATCCAAATAGCATTGAATTTACGTCGTCTATGGTTAACATAACTAGGTAATACAACACAAATATTCATTACGTAGAATTCAAACATCATTTTCACACTCGTGATCGGTTGGTGGCTGACCAATCCTGTTATTTTTCTCGTACAGAAATGATGAAGCTATCTGTACATTGAACAAAACAGTGGTTTACGCTCAAGTGGTTTTAGCAAACATTTACAAAAATGCAACTTTTTCATGGTTTCCTATATGAAAATTCACATTTTGAGCACCTACTAACCAATCACAAGTATGACAATTGTTCTTTGAACATTACATCAACACAAAAGTATATTTCAATGTTACAATTGTTACAACTCTTTGTATCTACAACACTATAATTTCTGCTAAAATATTGCTGCACAAGAAAAGTCACTATTCTGTACAAGTGTCAGACAAAATGTTCCCCTTTTTTCACAATGCAACATTCCATATATACACAGTTGTTTGCACAAGGTGGAATACGGGGGAAACAACTATATTGGCAAAAATACTCTCTTGGTCCACAAAAAGGACCCGAAAAGGGCCATGTATGTACAAATAGAAGCCGTTTCTATTAGAAGAAAGGCTCTCGATATTGGCTACATATTTGTACAGCGTTAAAGATGTTACAGTTACAGTAAAAACACTAATTTGTACAAAATGCATCTTTCCTCAATGACAGCATTTTTCAAAAATTTGCAGGGCAGAAAATATCGCACTTGTCTTAAAATCTTGGAAAAACAACATCCACAAATACGTACAGTATCTTACACATGGCTATAAACTTCACATGCAGGAAATATCCACACTATGTTTTACCTATCTAAATGTACAATATACACAAAACAAGCACAAGAAATCTCATAGAAATTTAATCTTCTCCACATCAAAATATTGACTATTGTTCCGGAATACTGACAACTTTTTAAAAACGCTCGCAATGGTCATGAAAGATACCCGACAACTTCTGCATTTTCCTTTCCAGCTCGCAAACTTGAGTATGCAACAAACCCCCAAACACACCCTCTTCACTGCAAGATCATTTGATTTGGCCACAAAAATACCCCCAAAACCTGTAAATGTTAAACCTCAGTTTTCAATTTCCATAGAAAACTATAGAAACTGTCTATCTCTAAAAATACTGTCAAAACTACTGGCAAGACGTTTGTTCGTTTGCACAGTCTAGTTTGCCGTGACCGGTTTGTTCTTGTTTACCCAGTGGTACTTGTCCGCGGGCGGCCCTACGCGGCCTGTCTTGTGCGCCATTGGTGGGAGAAACCCCTGCTTAACGAACATCATGCCAGGCTTATTGTAGATGCTGTTGGAGTTGTTCACGATGGGGATGGACTGGATGGGCGCAGGATAGTACTGGAAGTCGGGCGAGATTTTCCCGTCGGCTGACGACGGACGAGGATATTGGATCGTTGGTTCCCTGTTGTCGAATCTTGCGATGGTGTGGACCGTTCTATCGAAGCCATGACCAAACCTGGGTAGAAGAAAGAGTGCATGTTTTAGTTTTCAATTTGTTTAAAAGCCAACATACACAATTATACATCTTCAGAATCTACATCTTAAATAATGCTATCATCCTCCATTAAGAAAATGTAAACTGTATCTGGGTAGTTCTTTTCTTTTTCATTTATATTTTTCAATGGATGGTGAAAAAAAGTCAAAAAGCAGCTGAAATCTATGTACTAGTACTGCACATCATCAAAGGTACCCTTAAAGGTTACAGGAGCAAGAGATTCACTTTCCAAGCAGAAGTCTATTCTAAATATTTTTGTGTTTTTGTCAGGCTATTTGTACCTTTCTAAATGTCTTGTCAGGCATGAAGAAAACAGTACAAAATAGAAATCCCCAAAGAAACTAAAAACATGTCAAAAACATAGGAAGCCAAATCTCTGCTTTGGGACTACAAGGGTTTCTGGGTAACCCTACACAGGCCCGCCCCTAAACACGCCAGCTGTGTTTGTAAACAAAAGCTCTTCTCGCCAAGACTCCTCCAGCGCAACAGCTGTCATCAAGGCATTTCATCCCCCCAGGAAACCCCTGGAGGTCCACCCGATAGGTGTAGCAAACAGGGAGAACAAAAGCCTCCAGGCCTAAAATCAGAGCGCCATGGTAAGAGCCTTAAAGCCTATTGTGTCTGTAAGAGGAAGTATGGACAATTGCAATCCGCCCGTGTATACATGACTTATTTTACTGTAAATACTGTCTTTCCTGTGTATCTCCTACTATAGTTTTCTTGATAAAGGCAGAGTAGGTTTTCAGACTCGTTTTTACCAAAGTATAGTAACTATACATAACATGAATTATGTACATAATCCTTATAAAGGTTGCCCCAATTGTTATCTGCCCTTGTATACATGATCTATTTCTATAAATATTATGTTTCCTGTGCATCTCTTATTATAGTTTTCCTTTTGAAGTAAAAAGCAGTGTAGCTTTTCAGACTTGTTTTTAGCATAGTATAGGTGCTTCTTTTGACAATGTATTCCTAATGGTCGTGCTTTTAATCTCGTAAAATGTACATTGCAGAATACAACAGCATGTAGAACTAATGTTTGTACAGAAAGATAAAACATTTTTCTTTTGGCCTGAGGACATTTTCAATTATATTCTCCCAGTGTATTGTACTGCAGGAAATTATAGGGGCTCTGCCGCTCAGATGCATTAAGATGGGATCTCCATACAACAGGAGCTTTGTAATGAAAGGAGCCGAGATTTTGGTGCCTTGGGGGAAAGGATGACAGCTGTTGCTCTATGTTTTGTAAACAGTACATAAATCACCACAAGAGGATTCAGTGATGCACCAAAAACCTTTCAAGCAATTTCCCTTGTGGATAAAGTTGGTAAGTGCAGCACAATACTGTAAACTCATTTACTTTTGCAGTGGTTTTATTTTGCAGGTTTTATTTGCAGAAGGGGATTTCTGGTCTCCTACTAAATTTGCCTATTTAACTATTCTGTATTTTAAAAGTCATACAAGAAAGAATATTTGTGGTGTACATCTTCATACATTCAAACTAAATATCGAAATAAGACTACCGTGAAAGTTTTGAGAGTTACGGTAATAGTGAATCACAGAGAAGCACTAGGGAGGGAGTCTTGGGCCTTTGTTATGGCCAGAATTAAGGGGCAGCTGCAGAACCATTTAGGACCCCACCGCACAAAATCTGCCATCTGGGGTATAAACATAAGAAAAGAAGAAGGCTTTTCAGAAAGCCTGGGAACCAAAAATTGGTGAAAAGACTGTGAAATGGGGTATGTTCTTGGAAGGCTGTCTTTGTTGAGATTGATCATTATCTGTTTGTTTATAATTATAGCCAATGCCGCAAATTCTTCTACAGAAACAACTCACCTGGATGTCCAAACGAAAACTCTTATCATTTGGTCCAAACAATCCCTGAATCTCATAAAAACCTTTTCTGATTTTCTTACTTACAAAGTAACCTGGGATATGTTTTTAACATATTGTTTGTTTTTACTTCAAGTCTTGTAATTGTATACATTCTTTCCCCAGGGATGCTGAAATTTGTTTCTTGCAAAGCTTCCACATGCTTGACTCAAAAAGCTTTCTATGCCTTTTTTTTTTTCAAAGAAGTTGAAGGGACCAAAACAACAACAAAACAAAGCTCCTCTTGGTGTTTTGGTTGAGAACTAAACAAAGGAGGTCATGTAATATGCATGACCTTTGAGTGGGTCACGCTTTCCGCCTCATTGTCCAGATAAGGTCTGTGTACATCAGCTGTTCTCTTATGTCCATATTGGGTAGAGGGTCTTGACTCACTAGTGGTGGGGGGCATAGCTTCTAAAGACCATTATTACTGTCCTGTTTTGCGTTAAAATGATCATACATTTTCAATTTTTCACATTATGAGATAGACTCATTGTTTTCTGCTAGACAATGTTTTTATTTTGTTTCCTTGCAGCACTGCCTGTGCAAATTAAGATTGACACCTTGCTTGTTTTCCTGATTAAAGAATGTTTTCTTTGGCCGACTGGCACTTCTACCATTTCACAACACAGACTTTTGTCCCAACAAAGATTACTTGTGAACTGCCTCTTCTGCTGTTTTCTTTCAATAGCCACATCTCCAGACGAAACAATAACTTGTTTGTGGTCCTTGTGCGTTCGAACCCAACAAAGAACCAACAAAAAAATAAGATGTACTAGACTCACAACGATGGGGTGTCTAGTCAGCGGTATCTTTCATCTATGCATGAGGTAAGAAAACACAACAATTTTGAACAAATTTGAACAATAATGGCAGAAGAAAAGATAGCTGAGGTAGTTGCTTGTTTGCCTAGAGGGGGGTACCCCCATGTCAAATAGAGGCCCCCATCTACCATATGTTAACATCATCAAGGACAAGCTTGCACTATGGTACGACTATGCTAACATGAATATGCATGAAATAACACAGTCCCATGCAATACCCTTCCAGATTACAACAATACCCTACCATATTACAACATTCTCCATATTCTAGAACATTTGTTGTGACCCTTTACTGAAATCACCATAAACTAGCCCCAAGGCTTGACCCTCCCCCAAAAAAAACACAACTAAAAACGAACAATTATAATGCCAGAATTACAACATTCTCCATATTCTAGAACATCCTGTAGTGACCTTTTGCTTACATCACCATTAACAAACACACAATAACCTAAAAACATGCCAGAAATAGCACTAAGCTACCCTTTCCAAGGATTGACTTCCATAGCGCCCTGTCACTCAAGTATCTATCATGGCCTTTTTAGGTTCGAAAAATGAAAGCCCGATTTCCAAACTGGCTCACGATTGCACCGGAAACGTGACCAGGGAACCTAGACTAAACCACAACGTGACTGTGGTATCAGGCTGTATGGGGGTGTGGATAGGAAACGTGGGCCAAGTTATGAGGACATTTATGTTTATGACTCAGAAGCGTGGATAGCCTATCCCTAGTCTGATGTCATCTTCTTGTGTGTGTTGAGGTACACGTGGGATCTTTTACTGGTATCTTTACATGTAGGATCTTTACAGTTGTACACGTGGGATTTTCAGCAGAGAGGAGTATTAAATTTTCAGTTAAACAATGTACTGGTAGTGGTACTACTCTTATTAGATGAAATCAGTGCTGTTCAACAACTCTAATAGTAATAGAGAAGTACTGGTAACATTGCACAAGAGAATAATCAAAAAAGATTGTATTCCATGCAAAATGAAAATGTCAAAGATTAACAAAAATAACAAGAGAAAACCACAAAAGCATAAACACTTTTGATTTTCAGCTTAACAATGTACTAGTACTATCCTCATTAGATCAAATGGGTGCTGTTCCTCTACAACCAAATAGAGAAAAACTGGTAACATTGCACAAGAGAATAATCAAAAAAGATTCTATTCCAGGCAAAATGAAAATATCAAGGATAACAAAAAAACAGAGGGCATAAACATTTTTGAATGACAGATATGCATATGTGGGTGGGTATATGTGGGTGGGTATTCCCCACTTTGTTTAGCTTCCTCTTTCGGCATTGACAGGTCCAAACATGCTTCTTTAACCCCCCATTTGGTTCCTCTTTTCCTGTTTACAACACTATGGGTGAAAACCCCACGCACATGACTGTGTACCAACTTTATCTATGGAGTAATTTTTTTTAATCCCTGGCAAAAGTGAGTCATCATCACCGATATTCACATACAAGTAAAATCAATACAATTTGAATAACCAAGATATTACTCATGGACAATGTAACTGTGCAAATTTTTAACATGAAAATAAGCCATTATTTGGAACTTATAAAAACTAGGTTTAACTATTTTTCCTTCCCATTCATTCTTTGGGAACAAATGCTTATTTTTGTTGTAAACCCTGTAATTTTATGCTTTTTGAGTACATCAATTTTATAATCTATGCCATAAAAGACAGAAATTTGGGATGGACGGTTGAATTATTTTCTGTCCCAAGAAGCAAATTTCCGTCCTAGGATGTAAAGACGGGCCCTGGAGACAGCCATTGTTTTAAAATTATAATTTGAGAAAAATGAGACTGAACGAACCTGCATGAGACTTCCATAGGGTCGACCCACATGATGATGGAGTTTGCGAGGCCCAAGTCCTGATATCTCAGCCCGGCTTCGACGGCCGCCATCTCGAGTACAGTGTCTACGGGTTCGCTCTCCTGAAGTCGTATACACCGGTACGCCTGGCCCTTCTCCGGACAGTCGGGATACCAGTGGTTCTTAAACCGTTCTACCATGATGGCGGTCAGTTTGTCCGCGAATCTATCGACCTAGGAAAGAAAACCATCAAACATACATTTAAGTAACTGCGCAAAATATGAACATCACAATCCTTCAGAAAAGGTACACAGACCACAAAAATCTTAAAACTATATGCAAAAAAAAAAAATACCAAAAACATAACCTCCATTTTCATGAAGGTAAAAAAAAGGACAATTGTTGAGAAACTAGTTCGAGATTTCATTCTAGCACTGGTCCTTTGTTCGTGTCTAAAAAGACTTAGTGAAGTAGCTTGAAAGTTTATTTAGGTTAATAAAACAGTGAAGCGTAAATTTGTTCCTTTGTTATTGGTAATTGTTACTGGTAATAATTTACAAGGCTGTTTTGTTATGCAAAATCAAAAAACCTGGGGACAAATTATGGTAAAACGAGTAGCAACAGATTAGCATACCCACAAAAACATTCCAACAGAAGCGGAAAATTTTACAGAAATTCCTATAATCTCACGATTAGGAACAGAAGAACTCCTTTTAGAAATCAAGAAATACACATTTTTTTACGAAAAGATGAGATAACTTTTTCTTCGCACCATACGGTAAGATTTTTCTGGATAAGCATCAAAAGTTAATATTTTCTAACTGCGAAAAAGAGCACTTCTCTTTCTTACTAGAAAGAACATTTTCACAAGAATCGAAGAAAAAACAATTATACAAGGTACTAAACCATCCACTGTAAGAACTAAAACTATTTTATCTCTCTTATAAACAAGGAAAAGAGGACTGTTTTACCAGGGAAAAAAACACAACCCTTTGTTGTGAAATTTGTCCGTACCCCCCAGCTAGGGATTTGCCCAAACAAGTCACCAGTGCAGAAAAAATCCCCCATACCTGGTCTTTGTTCAAGTTGCCACTTTTCCTAACCAGTCTGGTCAAGTAGACTACAGCTGCTGCGATTTCGTCCTTCATAGTGCCTTTTTCATGGAAGAAAAAGGCGGAATTTGTGGCTTTTCTCGTCTGTTTTGAGGACGGAATTTTCGTTGACTTTTTGGCGCTGGTTCGACTGGTTTCAAGATGGCGACGGCGTCTCTTCTAGCGTCGGTGGACAAAGGCTCTTGTTGACGGCTGTTTCTCGGAGAAATGTCAAAATTCTTCGGCCCAAAGATTGCACCTAGAGGAAGACAAACATACATAGGTATTCTGGAGAAAATTTGGTGGAAAAGCTACGGTGGGAAAAGGAACAAAGGACCCAACAACGGAGAGAACTCAAGTTCGGGTCTTTCCGAAGCGCTAGAGTCGAAGCTTCGAAACAAAAATAGAGAATTTTGGGGATTTCTAAAACTTTGACACCACATTAGGGTTATACCTTGTAAAAAAGCAGTGAGAAAAGGCGGTGGGCTTGGCAAGACAAAGAAGGAAATGCTGCGCTCGGTGGACAGGATGCTTGCGAGTTCGGGCTTTTTCAGCAGTGAGTCACGAAACAAAAGCGCTGTGCTCTGAGTACTTGTTTTCCCCACATACTATTTTTGGCGGCTCATACCAACATATATAGGGGTGTTTCTTTCATAGTGCATACAATTTTCACACTTTTTCATAGCAGTAGTCTATTGAAATGCTAATGTATAAACAGATAATATTTTGCATGTATAAAATAAGTTAACGTTTTATGTTACTACACATTACTGTAAATTTTATAAGATTATGTTAGTGGAATCTCCCCCTTGGATCAAACCATTTGTGGCAAAGCGACTTACGTCAGCCAATCACGTCACAGCTCGCGTTTCCGAGGGGACAAAACACATGACGTCACAACTCGGCTTGCCTTCTGGGAAGTCTCCCAGGAAACCACGTCTTCCAGGGCCTACGCACGTCTTGGCATTCATTCTGCAAGGATCGTATTTCTAAGACTTTATTTTGGATCCAAGAATTGAAGAAGTAAAATGTCTTTCAGTAGAACATCATCATAAAAACATAACATTTACCTTCCAAGAGTGTCAGAGGGAAGTATTGTATTTCAAGGTATTGCGCAATATAAATAGACTAGTCCTACGTGCAAAATGACACGGATTGCAAAAGCCTGGATTAACGTTACATTTCTTTGCTTTCGTGCCATTGCCAAGAACGTTGGTCCATAGCCAACTAGAAACTTTCTCATCTCGAAAACTGAAAAAGAAAAGATGCATTTGAACTTCAATGTTGTGTAAAATCCTGCGTAGAAGTGAGATACAATTTCTTGCTGAAGTGAAATACAGTACAAAATGTACTAACGTTAGTATTTCCTGTGTGAAAACAAACATTCGAACTGTTGCACATAGAACTTTTGTTAAACAGGAAATATTGCATTTCGACACGGACTTTATAAACATTTCTATACAAGCTCTAGTTTTCTGCATAAACTCATTGATTTCAGTAATTGCATTTCACTTTTTGCCGGATGTTGTGCAATTCAACACTATCTAAATATTTACAGGCGAGTTTGCCCAGGCCTTGCAAGCTAAGCACTCCGTTCTGTTGACTCAACCCTACAAGTAGGCTACAGTGCTGTTTTGCCGTGACGAAATGATTGTTACAGATTTTAATTGTGCTGGCTGAGTTTTTTTAAATCAAAATATTTTCTTTTGGGATTTTTGTCAGACTCTATTTATAATAGTCACTGATTTGTATTGTCAAACGGAAGAAAATGATGGTAAACTTTGCAGGTAAGCCAACTTATTAATTTTGCTTCAACGAAGATGTAGATATATTTGTTCATATATACAGCTTCTAGGGGTAAAATAATCTCTGATGATTCTTCTGATCCAGAAAATTATGATTTCTTACTACATTAATTCATTATGGTGATTCACTTCTTTTGTATGTTGTTCACTACTGGTAAATGTTTACCACCCAGGCACAAGTTACATGTACCCAGCAAATAACAACATCACTTGTTGACAGCCTAATGCAGAAACATTTTATCAGCTTCATCAACAGGTTGCATCCTTTGTCTGGGTTCACTCATGCTTGTGGACAAAATCACGGGAGCGTCAGCTCTCTGGGGAATACACACCTTTCTGACGACACACTTCCCTTGCCTCAAGGCGTAACGTAGTTGTTTTCTACATACGCACCTGCCCAGTGTAATTATGTTCCTCGGCCTGGGGCTGTTTTCTGTGTCCCCCAAACACCTCTTGGCTGGCACCCTCCCAACTGTGCATTTCGGCGCTTGTTCACAGTTCGCAGAGACATTTGCTAGCCTCCATAGCAGGCTCTCTGGACCTTTTTTTAGCCTCCATAGCAGGCTCTTTGGGGCCTTTTTTTGCTCATAATACAAATTTTGCTGGTCATTTCTTTTTGTACTATGGGCCAGTAATCAGTGACGGCCGGCAATCAGAGACCCAGTACAAAAAGAAATGGCCAGCAAAAGTGTATCATGTGCCAAAAAGGACCCCAGAGAGCCTGCTATGGAGGCTAGAAATTTGCGTGCTTCGGTGGGTGTGACCAAACCCTGATAAAAGCTCCTTGGTGTGACAATCACAAAGAGCGACACACCTTTTTCTTGGTTTATGAGGAAGTTGAGACATAAAAAAAGGAACCTTGCATTTTGTACGGAAACTGTAGGGAAGTGGATTGTTTGGGACGTATTTGTAGCAATCTGTGACTTTGTTGTTGTTCATGCAACAGTTGCTTTGAAGAGTATAAATATCTACATTTACAACTGGTGAAATGTTTTGTTTTTTTGGTGCAATACTCTACACAGACCTCAAGTCATAACCGCAAAAGTGACCAAATCTAAGTGAGGACAACCTAGACAAAATGAACACATTTGGTGGTCACCCCTTAAACAATTTTTCCAGTCTTGTATACTCTGTAGATTAGATTTTATCAGTCCCCTGACATTGCCTGAGTGGTCTTGTTGACAGGTTGACTTTACTGATGACAAACCAGTGATGCTCAGTCATTACACAGGGACTCCCATACCACCGTATTAGACCAAAAAAAAAGAAAGATATTGGACTTTTGTATGCTTGTCTTTCATTTAAATAATTCAATGTCCTGTACTGTTGTGCATTTGCTGATATCATACATGTGATGACAGTGAGGGTATAACTTTCCATCATATATACTTCTAAATTTTTGGTAAAACAAGGACACAAAGATATATCCAGTTTTCAATACATTTTACATACTAAAAATACTGCTGCGTTACCAGAAAAGCAAAAGCAACATGTATCTTTAGCCTACACTAGCTCCCAACATGCCAACTTACATACAAATTTACCAATCAGCAATACTCAAGCAACG
>NC_049995.1:8649183-8656273 GCF_000003815.2 Branchiostoma floridae
TAGTTGAGACCTGGTTATTTTTATCTTAAGTATGAATTAATATGAAACATACAATCATGACACAAATCTGTCAAAGGGATCTTGAATTACAGACCCAACCAACCACGATATCCCCATATTTAAGTGGTTTTTAGTCGATGTACTGTTCATGTCTTGTCTACTGTGTATAGTTAGTACAATGTACATGTTGTATGTAATGTGATTTTACTTCATTCTGTAAAACCAAGGTACTACTGCTCTAGGGTAACTCTGCAATGTTGATTTAATGAATAAAGAATGAATTCATGAAAGGAGTTAACCTCCATGATGGAGCTAATAAAAGTTATAGTAATTGACAACAAGTCTCTTTTGTTTGTTAGTGGTATATTTTGCAACATTTCTCCTGTAAGAATGATCTTCTATTCACAGCACAGCAGAACATGCATATACAAATATCGTGTCTGTAGTAAGGAAAGTCACAAAACAGAATGCATAAGCTATGGTTTGCGTCAAGAGAAAAAAACACTCGAGCTAGAAGCAAGACTTTTGAAGTACGTGGTTACCCACATTTTTGTTGCATAAGCTAGAGTGTGCAGTGAAAATGTACCAAATTCTTTTGAAATTGTCAACTTTACTAGTAAGTCATTTCATGAACATTTGTTACTGTTCTAATACTGTTATTTCCCCAGTCACCGTTAGCAAGAGTCACACAATATTCACATACATTTTAGTGTTTACTACATAGGCATTGGGAAAACGTGGGGGAAAGCACATCAGAGTAACAGGAAGTGGATAAAATGTCCAAAGATACACCCACCATTGTTCTATTAAACTAATTCGTATTCAAATCCATATGCAGAGTAGTCTTTTTAAGATTTGATATCTTGTTGTCTGCTATTCAATATTTCTGCAAGAAGCATCGTCCATGCATGTGTGATACATCCCAGAACTATGCCCCCCTCCCCAAAGTTGTTGCCAATCTTGCAAAAGCATTTGACCCTACATGTATACTTTCACAGAATCTATCAATTCCAACAACCTACTTTTAGACATATATACTTTCAACACTTTTTACAATGTCCCTTACTATTGCTGGTATCTGTGTTTAAGTATATATTGATAGCAAAGCAGCTCTTTATTTTTACTTTCTGTGTATTACTAAGAGAACAACAGTTTTAATAGGAGCGGATGGCTGGTGGGACATGCTTGCAGTCCTGTTCGTCCAATGTTTCATCGATGACTGGTCTGTAGGACAGGTCAACCTGAAATGGGGGAAAAGCAAATTCTTGTGATTCAAAATATGAAATATATATCACTGTTTTAAGGTTATCATGCAGGGAATATAAATGTTCGACTGAGAACCTGCACAAGTTTCCTTTTCTGATTTCAAAGCAGCATAGAATCTAAATTCAATACTATTGATTGCTATGCACGCGCGCGCACACACACACACACACACACACACACACATGCCGATACACACACACACACACACATAAGACACACTCTCTCACACACACACACACACATAAACACATTGACACTTATACTAGTTTAGGGGGTTGTGAAATAAAAAGTTAGAACTGAATCAGACCAAAGGTACAATGTACTTACAGTTTTGGGTAGACACAAACTAAACACAGGCATATGCACACACACACACATTAAACAAATTCACACAAACAGTTTCTCTCTCTCTCTCTCTCTCTCTCTGTGTCAGTTAGTCTATACAAACCATTACACAAACAGTTAAGGGGGTAGTGAAATAGAACTGAATGTACTTACAGTTTTGCCATCGTCCATTTTACACAGGGTATGTTTTCTCCAGTGGTCAGCCGCTGGCCGTGCCTTCTGTCCATCCACAGGTTTGGAGTAGTCATACTCGTCAATACGGTCCTGAAAACACAAGGAACATACCACTTTTCATTAGCATGGGTACCATCTGGATAGGAGTTTGCTCGGACGTTTATTATACACTATATACAGTAGCTTCTAGCTCCGACTTTTATTATACACTATATACAGTCACTTCTCTGATATTTCGTATTGGAAACTCAATGTCTGGAGTCATCAAAATTTTGGATTAGGGCACTGATTGGTCCCTATAATCAAGGAATGATTTCGAGAGTTCGAACAGGTGTTCCAACATCCGAAATGCCCTCCGTCCGCTTGCGGGACGCCCTGTTCGAACGAGCTCTCTAGAAGACATTCTTTCATTCCTTAATTAACTGACATCACCACCAAGAGATCTGAATACACAGTTCCCCAGACTACACGGTACCCAGGCTAGACAGATCTTTTAAGTACACATACTAATGGAGTTTCTCCACTCTGTGCATTTGGACCATAAAATGTCTAAAGAGAAAAGGTTAACACACAATTTGTAGGATTGAATCATTAAAAAAGCATTCGTAGCAATAAAATATGCCTCAAAAGAAAGTACGTACCTTGAAGTCCTCCCGTGCGTGTGCTCCCCGACTCTCCTTCCTGTTTTCAGCAGAGAACATGGTCTGTGCAGCATTCAGCATCAGGTTCTGGAGCTCCAGGGTCTCAATCAGGTCAGTGTTCCACACGACACCGCGGTCAAACGTCTGAAACAAACAGGAGATGTCAACAAGACAAATATGTTATATAATCGTTTAATTAATTCTAATTAAATCATTCCTTTTATTGCTGTGAAAAAAGTAATTTCACAGAAGGAAACATACAAAATAAAGACACACATGAGAAGCAACAAAACTGAAACATGAAATTCGAGAACAAAAGACTGATTACAAAATGTTGTGAGAACCCTTATCATTGTGAAACAGATCATTAACTGAAATTGACATGATAGGAGAATGTGTAGTCTGCCCCACTTCCCAATGTGCTTTGGAGTTAGTGGGCTAAAGGTTAAACAAAAACTGTACCTTGATATCGTCCATCTTGTTGACCAGTTCACTGATCTTGTCACATCCTTCCTTCAGAACATCACCGGTACGGAACACTGCGGCATGGGCCTGCATGGTCTGGGGAGGGGGGCACAGAAGCTATGTCAGGGGGAAGTATGTCTTGACGTCCCTAACTATGTGTACAATTTAAGCTTACTTCTTTCACAACAGTCGACTGTCTTTGAGGCAGGCTTTGAACTTCACGAAACAATGATCATATGACCAAAGAAAAAAATATGGTGCAGAACACATTAGACACTGCACAGCGGCTTAGGCAGCAAAGTTATAAACCCCAAGCACAGTAGCATGTCAAGTCACAATAGCATGCTTTCTTTCGTCTAGAACACCATTTTTAAGGGTCATCTATGTTTGCAATTGTGTACAAGATTGCATACAAAAGACAAACTCACAGACACCTACATACATTATGCCATTGCATGTTCCTTACAACTCTAATTGACAAAAAGCAACATACACACTCGAAAGTTGCCTACTGAAGTTGTTTAAAAAAATACACCACAACAGAATGGATTTTAACGTCTGACTCATCTCTTGCAGTAAGATTACACGTGTGTTAACTGGGATGTTGAAAGCATGGCCATACCTTCTGCATCTGTAGTCTGAGGTCAGCTGTGGGGACGCTGCCGTTTGCGTAACGAACAGCATCAAGGTTTGCTACAGACTCCTCTCCCGCATGCTGGAATTAAGACACAAAACATACACTAAGCATGTTTAAGTCCTTACCACACTAGATGGTGCATAGTGCAGCACCCATCTCCCATTCAATAGCCCTCAGACCACACAACTTACAGCAATCACTACAGCAGGATACTGTTCCACTGGTAGTGGTCTGTGTTGTTTTCAAGTACCATACTCTTTCCCAATTGCTAAGTGTAAAGCAGAGAAAACAGTACTGGTATGTTCTATCTCTTAGGTCTTTCGTATGGGCTGGCCAGGGTTCAAACTCACATGGTACTAGTATACATTTTGGGACTAGCAATGGCACTACTACTGACTATGTGTTGCTTTCAGTTTGTGAGCTGGTGTTACCATGGGCCAATGCAAGTTGGGCCTAGGAAAAAAAAAATGTTGTGTTTCCTGTTTCCCTACCTACCCTAGAAAAACTTGCCGGCTCAAGACTTTTTTTGGGTGGACAGTGGAGTCAAATACATGGAGCTTCTGGTTAGAATTTCTATTCAGCCAGCTTCCTACTGAAGTAAAAACACTGCTTTTCCTATCAAATGAGGACAAACAAATCTATTATGCACAAAATTAAAAGTTTGACATTGAAACACAAGTGTCCTCATGCATTTCAGTTTACTTTGTTCAACTATATTGTAATATGTATCACTAGAGTTTTGGCAAACCTAAAAATTTTTTCAGGACTGAAACAGGAAACAAAACATTTTTTCCTAGGCCTTAGGCACAAATTAGACAAACATGTACCTACACAGATTAGACTTTACCTGCAATAAGCAGGTCATGCAAAGTGATGTTTCAATTCAAGCCACCTTTTAGGCGACATGCTTACCTTAGGCAAGTCTGCGATGGCCTCTCCGGGCTTGTTCTCATCGCGGATGGTGTGAGCGCACGCACGGCCGAACACAACCAGATCCAGGAGCGAGTTGGCGCCCAGACGGTTGGCCCCGTGCACGGAGGCGCAGGCTGCTTCTCCGCACGCGTACAGACCCGGAACAATGTAGTCACCCTTCTCCGAGTCATGTTGTACAACCTGGGAAAGTACGCAAGTTATGTCAATGCAGGGTTCTAGCTAGCATCCGTTTTTCCGCCAATTGATGGAAATTTACTGCATGTGACAGAAAAGTTTTAAAACCAATCCGTCAACCTTGACAGACAAAAATCCTTGGTGGAAGCTAGCCGCCCACGGCCGTAAAAGCCACACACTGTTTGTTTTCCTATTGTTATGATTGTTGACAATGTGTCTACGCCCTTTCGCATACGATTATCTCACTAAAAACCCATTTTTCAAGGTCTCAGTTCAGTCTCTGGTCCTGGAATAGTGTTTTCGCGACAATGGGATTGGCTGACGGAAAAGAAATTTGAGCTGGCTAGAGCCCTGCGTCAATGAAAGAAATACAAAATTGTTGTGGGGAAATAAAGAAAGCATTGATGTTGCCTGTACTTTGCTTCATATCAAGCTGTTAAGACTGGCCACAATATTTTGCACATTTCAATGAGAACATGATATGTATAGGCAGCCTGGGTACCATCCGGGTAGTAGTTCAATCCTATGTTCGCTTCTGCTACCCGTATGTTCAAATCGTTTAATGGTGGCATCAGTTAATGAGTGAATTAAGGAATGGGTTCTAGAGTGCTATTTCAATGACAACAGGTCCTTCTGCAAGCGGACAAAGGGTGTTTCCTTAATTCACTCATGTGTAGGGACCAATCAGCGCCCTCCTCCAAAATTTGGACAATTCCAGATGTTATAGATGTCAAGGTTCCCAGACGGAATAGCAGAGAGCGACTGTAAATAGTATATAAATATTATAATAAAAGTCGGAGTAAGAAGCGACTGTATATAGCCTAAAATAAACGTTGGAGCAAACTACTATCCAGATGGTACCCACGCTAATGTATAGCTTTATGTACCTGTCCCTTGTAGTTAGTAGGCACACCTCCCATGTTGTAGTGTACAGTGGGGAGGACGGGGATGGGTTCACGGGTCACATCGACGCCAGCGAAGATCATAGCGGTCTCGGAGATCCCGGGGAGGCGCGCCGCGAGCTGCTCGGGCGGGAGGTGGTGCAGCTGGAGGTACACATGGTCCTTCTCCGGACCACACCCTCTGGAACATGCAAAATCCATCAGTATTATCCCAGATAAATGCCCTCGCAGAGTTAACAGGTAAGATGCTGACTTCATTAGAAAGTAGAATATGATTAAACTACCTCCCTGTGAAAAAGTAGCCTCTTCCATTGACCCAATGACCTGGAATGTCTGTCAGCTGTCAGATAAGGTTGATAGATGACTAATTCTATCAACTTTGTGACACTTCCTGTCATTCTTTTTATTATCACTTCCTGTCACTCTAGGTAATCAGAGATGGCACACTTCACCCCCTTACCCATGAAGCTTTGGAACATGAAACAAGCAGAGATGGCAGACTTCACCCCTTACCTATACCGCTTTGTTATTCTTCTAATGTCACAGACAAAAATGGCAGGACTGAGGGTAGCACTGCATTGTGTATATTGGGAACAACAGATAGACATTCTATATAACCATTGCTTTATTCTTACCAACGTTTCGGTGACCGTCTGTCACCTTCTTCAGGGCAATTCTGACTGGTTCAAATTGTACTGCAGGACAGGTGTCGCTGCTCACAGTTCAGATGCGGTCACAAAACGTGAAGTATTTACATATGTACAGGCAGCCTTGTGCAAAAGATTTACAGAAGGTGACAGACAGTCACCGAAACGTCGGCGAGAATAAAGCAATGGTTGTGTAAAAAGAGTCTCTTTATTCAATGACATACCAACGTGATAAAACTATTCACGGAAACACACTCACTCACTCACTATCCGGTTTAGCATCTGTTGTTCCCCTTCTTACATATATGAGGGTTGGGGGATGTTGTCTAGCCAAATTGAAACTTCACTGCCTTGGGGTGAAGTGATCATCAATTTTGTTGTTTTGAATTTCTCTAAGATTTTGCTCAATGTAAGTTTGTTAATGCATACAGCCAGAGCTACATTGTACAACTACAGGCCAAGACTGCCATTGCCACCTGGCAAGACTGGAAAAGATACTCAAGGTTTGAACATAGCATACTGAACTCAACATAGCATACTGTACTTAACACTGACTACTTGCTATCACACATACAAAGTATTCAGTCTTAACATTCTTGTCTATGTGCAACTAAAATTTCTTTTGCACAATGCCAATGCCTGTTCTACTGACAAAGTCACATTTACAGGAAACATTTACAGGAAAAGACAGATGGCATCAAAGCCGTGCTATCTTACCTTCCCTCTCTGATTTCGATAGTCATGGAGCGGGACACCACGTCACGGGAAGCGAGATCCTTGGCGGTGGGAGCGTAGCGCTCCATGAAGCGCTCGCCCTCGCTGTTGATGAGGTATCCGCCCTCGCCACGACAACCCTCAGTGATCAGGCAACCAGCGCCGTAGATACCTGCACAATAACAAATAATA
>NC_049995.1:8657603-8696455 GCF_000003815.2 Branchiostoma floridae
TTGGGGGAAGGTTCATCTGTTTCAGGTATCATTGACCTGTTGTTGACTTCACACTTTCTTTTAGGTCATGTGACGTAGGATTTTGGACATTTCAATTTTTTTCATCTAATCAAAAAAATAATTCTATAGATAATTAGTAGATATCCAGATGTGCGAACATGAATTTATAGCTTTTCATCATAATGCACGTGAAATACATAGCGTCATTGCAGTGGTATGTACCAAAGTGCTGTATTTTCTCATAGAAAAAAGTAATATAAGGGGGCAATAAAACTCCATGATGTCATCCATATGGCCCCAAAAATCATATTTTGAATTCTTTTATACCCATCTATCAATAGACATAATGACTCCATTCTTTCTCAATTCATTGATGAGAAAACAACAGAAAGTCAAAATGCCAATTTAGCCAGGTAGGAAACCTTAAAAATTATACCTATCCAACTTTACTGACTAACCTGTTGGGTGGAACTGCACAAACTCCATGTCCTGATTGGCCAGCCCAGCGCGGGTTACCATGGCGGTACCGTCGCCCGTGTTCGTGTGTGCCGACGTGCAGCTGAAGTAGGCGCGGCCGTAACCGCTGGAAACGGAACGACAAATGAGGCATCCAAAAAAACAAAATGTTTAATGTCTATACTGTAAAAGTTTTTCATGCATTACAAAGATATGTACTGTAAATGTTGAAATTTTTGCAGTGGGTTAATGTCTGTGGTTTTTCAAACTTCAAACCACTTAAAAAATGCTTGTTTTTTGTCTTCTTTGTCTTTGAACTTAAAACCACTACGTACACCCGGCTTTTAGTGACTTAGTTAACGTTCTTAGTGACTGAGAGTAGCCACGCTACAGGAGTGAGTATTCCATCTTCTATGGTGCTGAGCTTTAGAGAATTTTAAGTTAAAATCGTGTATTCTAACGAATCAGGAGCGGCAAAAGTACTGTCAGAATTTCATGCTTGCCAGAGGATCTGCTCCCTTTGTCAGTGCGTCTAGTGCGTCCAATTTCTCACTGTTTTCACAACAGTGTGTCCAATTGACGCCTGGACGCATGCCTGGCCAAAAGCCTGACGTACACTCCATTTTCTCCCTACTGAATCTGTATCTGTATCTATATAGCCGGTATAACCGCCGTTCGGCGTAACACACCAGCTTTGCAGGCACGCGGTGCGGCAGCAGCTGGTTGTATTACACCGAACGCCTCGTTACCCCTAACTTTTGCACATCTATCTGAAAACCTATATCCCAGTAAACTTTAACACATTTACAGTATATACACTCCTACTACAAGGATTTCCCTACCCGGTAGCGAGAACGGTGTTCTTGGCGTGGAAGCGGTGGATGGTTCCATCCTCCATGTTGATGGCGATGACTCCGATACACTCTCCGTCCTTCATGATCAGGTCCAGGGCAAAATACTCCACAAAGTACTCCGTGTCATACCTCAGGGACTACAAGGAAAAATCACAACTTCAAGATTATAAACTAGAAAAAGGTTTTATATGCAATAAAAGAAATGGAATAAAAAGCCAGTAAGAATACCACAAGTGTACAGGACAGAAACTTGTTTATTGGGACAGATGAAAATTTCACCCCGTCTTGAACTCGACTTTGAAAATGTTTTTTCAACACTTCAAATTACAAGATTTAACAACAAAAATCAAAAACATGGTGTGCACAATGAGTGCTGAGGTAGGCAATCAAAATTTAAAGTTGGAGACAGCCCTGCTTAAAGAACTTACATGCTTGTAACATATGGTCTGAAAACACTGAGTAAGCCACACTGTCTAAAGAAACCAGAAACAGATAAATGAAAACTACCACATCTTAGCTGAAGAGCCCAAAAGTTCATCTCTACTTTTTGTGGCCAAATTCTGTTCCTTCCCAAAAAAATTGTAAAAACTATCAATACCTTTTGAGTTGCCCTATTCCAAAAAGAAAGAAAAACACAGACTATGTTGAAAAAAAAAATCCTTGGTTAAGGTTTGAGTATAATGCATGCAACTACCAACAGTACAGAGTGTTAGAGAGGACTCAGCGAGGCCCCCTACCTGTCCATACAGGGTGTGCAGGAGGGAGTGTCCAGTTCGGTCGGCCACACAGCAGCACCTGTGTGCCTGTCCACCCTTCCCGTAGTCGTAACTCTGCCCGCCAAACGCTCGCTGGTAAATCTTCCCGTCTTCTGTACGGCTAAACGGCATGCCCATGTTCTCCAACTAAGCATAGAGAAAACGAGGCAATCAGAGATAGCATTCTTTACCTCCTTACTTGTAGTTGTTCACAGATAAAAATAGCATTGGTGAAGATGTATGGCAATGTTGTTTTGTTTATTTTGTTTATCAAAATTATATGGGAACCACATATGTGTTATATTGGGAACCACAACCTAAAAAGTTACCAAAGACAACCTAAAATGAACAAATCACATACATTTTTGTGTTATTTACATAGTTCTATTCTAATGATATCCTTCAGCAAGTTCAGGTATTGAGAAATAGAAAAATAGAATGACCAGTTTTGTCACATACAAATCTGTAGTGTTTACAAAATGTGTCCGAATTTTCCATATACGAACTTGCAGAAGTAAAAGTCATGAAAGAATTCTTCCTTTTCAAATTTCATTTTGAAAAGAATTCTCTGGTACACATAACTTCACTGGCAAAAATATTATCAATGTGACAAATAGATGAAAGGTTCTAAATAGATGAAAGGTTCTACCTCAATGACAGCTTGTGGTGCCTCCTCTGTCATGTAGTGGATCGCATCCTGGTCTCCCAACCAATCAGAGCCCTTCACTGTGTCGTACCTGGAACACAGACATACAACAAATGAGAATACTACAAAAAGAAGAAGAAAATTGAATTTGACTATCAACTCCCCTTTTCAGAGAGGCTGCCACCGCTAAGTGATGGCTAAGTGAGAGATAGCTCAAGGAATTTCTCAGATAACAATTCTTTGTTACCTTTTTGTGTGCTTTGTTGTCTTTTTACCTTGTGTATCATTTTCCAATTTTGAAATCGGTTCCACAAATTTTGGTCATTGTATGGTTGCTTTACGATCGCTGTCTAGTTGAAAGGGGGGCTAAGTGATTAATGCAACTAAACATGGGAGAACAATGGTGAAATAAAACGACTCACATGTGCCATCTCCAGTTGTCTGGTTCCATGTTCCCCAGTGCTGCATTGATACCACCCTGTCAAAGAAACATGACTTAGAGTTAGAGAGATCTGAAATGATCCTTTTATTTTTAAGCTCCTTTGTATAAAAGTTTTATATAAAAAAGCTTTGTTTCTTCGCTTTCGTGTGTTGCAACTTGTCATCATACACAAAAAGACCAACCCAACAAGATGAAAGTTGTAAAATCATACAATTTGACAAAAAAAAGAAGAAAAAGATTAATAATTTTTTACCTGAGCAGCCACAGTATGAGATCTGGTGGGGAACAGTTTAGTGATACAGGCGGTCTTGAAGCCTTCCGACGCCAGACCGAACGCCGCTCGGAGACCAGCCCCGCCGGCTCCAACCACCACGGCATCGTACGTGTGGTCCACAACGGGGTAGTTGTTTGTGCCCACCTGTGAAATAATGGAACATTCCAACTTTATTTGCCAATTATGTGCAATACTGTACTTGAATGTTTGAAGCCTTGATTTGGAAGAAAGGCTGACACAAGGCAAGTGTCATTTTCTTAACTTTTTTAAGAATAAATTAATTTAAGGCAACAGTTCATTGGGTAGTTATTTGTGCCCACCTGTGAAATAATGGAACATTCCGACTTTACTTGTCAATAATGTGCAATACTGTTTGAAACCTTAACCTCAATGAAAAGCAGACAATGAATTTAAGGCACAACATCAGTTCATTGGGCAGTTGTTAGTAGCAATAATGGAATGTTCCAAACTCTCATGCTAAAAGAGTAAACAGCTTTCTATACACAAAGTCAACACTTATATCATAACCCAGAAGTGTTTAGCATATTTGTTTGTTATTCATGAAAATGCATCAATAAGTACAATAACATCTTCAACACTTCTTGTACCATAAGGCATAAGAACACAAATATTCCAGTCAATAAACCTCATAATATCTCTTTATGACTAGATTACACACACAGAAAAAAAGTACAATTCTGAAGGATTAATATAGAATCACGGCAAAACAAATTTGATGTGAAAAGTTTGTGGGAAAAAAAGGAAGATTCCGTACATTGCCTTCTGAGAGTTTTGCATCGCTGCGTCTCCCCTCTATGGTGAAGTGGAACGATCTGGATGTAGCCAGGGGCTTGACTCCATGACTCAATCCTGATGCCTATATAGGAACAACACAAGAGTTACAGGCACTGTTGTGTATGAAGAAAGCACGGTCAAACATTTGAAAACAGGATTCCAAAGTTGGAATTGCTGATTTTTTTGTTCAACTTCAAGGACACAAAATATCTCAATTTGTGCCACATTTCACAAGAAACATAGGTTTTGTTGGGTGGCAATAACATGAATAAAGAAATACAACATGGTGTACTAGTATTCTATTTGATAAGTTATTAAGTTTGGAGGGTTCTTTAATGTGCTCAAGTCGAGGTGTGACACTTCTCAAACATGGGACCTCCGTTTATCCTCCTATCCCATGAAGGCTCTAACCAAAGCTAGGTACTCATTTTCACCTGAGTGAACTGAACAAATTCATGTTGAGTGCCTTTCTCAAGGGCACAAAATTGAAGCATATCAGGGGACATGAACCCAGGACCTCTGGTGTTTGAGCCCTACTGTTGCACTCTGCAACTCCACGTGATTGCCTTGTTTCACAAAATGTATATGTACATATCACAAAATACTATTTATATTTATGCTACCTCAAATATTTGAAGACCTGCAAAGAAGCTGACAAAAACATAAATTTTGGTTGCAAGATCACAAGAGGTAAAAAGAACAACTCCACTTATGACAGTCTCAAAGTTTTCATGCTAAGCGATGCGATAAAAGAATTCATATCTCTTCTGAGTTTGACTTTCAACAGATAATTTGACATGTAACATCTTATACAAGTGTCTTATATCTATGCCTTTATATGACCTTCATGGAGCCACACATACAACAAAATATTGAGCTAAACGATGCTATAAACGTCATATAGTGCCAAAATCGTAACACAAAAACATTCATCTAATACTTGTAATCTTGCAAATGTGTTCAGATGTACAATAAATTTTATCAGAAGGTCAACAAAATAAACTTCTTATTTCGAAGTCGCAGTTTCATGTTACGTAAGGTGGGCAACCAAAATAGCTACAAAGTGTCGAACTTAAAATGCAATATTTCGGCACTCGTACACAGAGAAACGACACAATATTCTACCCGAAGCTCAATGATAATTTCTAATATATAGAAAGGTCAACAAAATTGGATGTTTTTACTGTTTTACCTGAGAATTTGACAGAATTCTGCCGGCAAGAGCGCCCAACCTCAGAGCGGCAGCCATGTTGGTTCCGTGATGGAGCATGCGCAGTGAGCTTAGAGTAGAAACTTGTGTAATTCTCCCGTCATGCATCGCGATGTCCCTACATCTATGCCATTATCTTTATGTAATATCACCAAAAATGATATAAATACGTTATATATATAAAGATCTTCGGAGATAACTACTCTATACAAGAGTTAACCATTACAACTCCAATGATAGAAGAAGAACTTAATTTATTTGCATGACAACTGTAGAGGATACAATACATGATATGGTAATCAAATGATTCGTCATTTTAATAGAAAATAATAGGGCAGGGAGGAATATAAACGGATAGAAATATAATATATTTTCTCTGTAAAACTTTTTAAACGCGTCTTGGCAAAAAAGGTGTCATATTCGAATTCTAATGTTACTGTTTGTGAACCGTTATGAGAGATTGAAGTCATAAAGGCAAAGGCACTCCAGTTGTCATATGATTTGTCATTTGTGTCAGTGAATGATTTTTTCTGGACGGAGAATTGAAAATCTGAGTTCAGTTGTCAGAGAATTACCATCTAAAACGAGTTCCTTGCTAGCAGGAAAAATAACGCGTCTCTCTTTTGACTTTAGGTTTTGCTCTAACTGGGCTGTCCTGACAGACCACTGAACATATCAAACGTGAAATAAACAGAGCAACATACTCTTTGATTTGGGTAAACATCATCCGACGTCACACAGCTACGGTGCGGTCGTGAGGCATTAATGAGATCAAATCAAGATCTTCCTTTAATAGTAGCGGGTGCTAGTGGATGCCCGTAGGCATACTTTTTATCAGCTACGTATTACAGTACTAGAACACACGCATGCACACACGCACACAAATTCCTTCAGTGTGTCTTTTATCAAGGACGTTACATCAACAAGAACGTATAAACGTCCTTGCTTTTATGAAAAAAAAACACCTTCTTGTCTAACAACATACATGTATTAGTAAAAAAAAGAAGCAATGGAAAAGTTGTGAAAAGCTGATTTATTGAGCGTATTATTGATGAAATAATAATAGCATAAATTATGTTCACAAACTGCCTTTGAGCAGCGCTTCTCTTCGGCGGCTATCAGTACTACATCCAGGCTGCGAAAGACTGTATTACCTGCAATAATTTCGTTTCTCGCCTAGGAGCGCTGACTAGATTACGAAACCGCTGAAAATACATCCCCTGCATTAATTTCAACTCTCGCCTAGGGGCGCTGTACTTTGAATCATACTACATCCAATATGACGTCAAAGGGCAATCCCTTGGCTGTTCCATTTAGCGTACAAGGCATAATCACATGGTGTGAAAAGAGAAAATATACTTAATTAACAGACTAAATATGATATATAGTAGTTGTTTTCGAACATTTTACTTTTTAAAACATTAATTAATTCCTAAAATGTGATACTTAATATCATTTATGTGATTAAAGAGGGTAGTTTTTTGTATGAATTTAAGGAGGGAGTTTGCTAGATGTCACAGCTGGGACCGGTCCTGTCACTGGTGGCTTCAAGAATGTTCCGGGTTCCTGTGGAAAATCGTAGAACGTGCTAGTCACAACTTCAACCTCTTCTAAAAACCGTTTCCTCACAGTGACGACTTCAGAACGACTGTGAGACAACAAACGCCTTGACAACGTCATCAGGGTATAAAAGATGGCACAGCGGCTTTTCAACCCCCAGAATTTGGCGATGTATGCCGAAGATCCGCCTCTACCGAAAGGTTGGGAGATGAGACTCGACCCTCAGACCGGTTGGCCGTTTTTTATCGACCACAACACCCGGACTACAACATGGCAAGACCCCAGGAGACAGGTTTGTAGTCTCTTTAACTCGTCTGGGTCTTATTTTTCTGTGATCACTCTGTTTTCGTGAACAGTTTTCTGTCTACAAAGATCGCCCCCCTCCCCATTCTAGAACCCCCCTCCCCCAAATTAGTAGGACAATCATTATCTATCACATGAGCGATTATCTGTGTCTGTGATGCAAAAATCCAACATTCTTATAATTTTGTGCATTTCTTCAAGGAGCTTTTATCAGAAGCTTGTAAAGAAAATCTAACATTTGTCTGGGATTTAAATTTTACCACCTCTTGTATTGTCATCTTTTAGAATTCAAATCTACAAATTTTGATTTCTAATAATTTCCACAATGCCATGCTTCAGTTATTGTTATAACAGATGTTTGTGATATGTTATTGATAACATCAAAAACAATGGCCTGAAATGTCTAACATAACAGAAACTGAAACAAAGAATTTAAAATTTTCCCTTTTTATTTACAGTTATTTGTCACATTGTGTATGCTTGCTATGTCTTCAAACAATGCGAAACAATATATGTTTTGCTGTCATTCGTTAGCATTATTTTCTGTCTTATGAAAGAAGTCATATTCATTCTACTTTATATAACGTTGAATATAACATTATTTTTCACTACAACATGGTTACAGATCACACAAGTGCTGCATATTGAAGTGATCAATTTTATTGGTATCTCTGTCAGTGTCATTTGTTGGTGTGCCATTGTTGGTATCCCCATTGTGCAGAAAAGTGTGGTACAAAATGTACTATGAACTCGTTTGTATAAAATAGAACCACACTTTTTTCATAGTACCACACTGATTCAAAACGCCCTCCCCCCTCTTCAAACCATTGGTCTACTGTCTTGAAAGTTTTCTACCCTTGAAATCTTGAAAAACGGCTCAGGCCGAATGATGTATCAAGGTTAAATAAAGGTTAAAAAAAAAAAAGTTTTTTTATGACAGCACCATTTTGTTTGGTCTTTTCCAGTCCTTTTGAGGCATATTGATGATATACAGTGCAAAACGCCCCCCCCTTCAAACCGTTTTTTAATTACAAGGCGTAGACTTCCGTAGGAAATACGTTAGCCATAAGGAAGTTACGTCGTGCGGTTTGTCTTTTTGAGTCACCCTGTCTCAGCCCCCCTCCCCCGCTCCAAACCCCCTTCTTAGTAACTAGTCCGGTGACACGTGTAGCCTCGAGCGCGTTATGGACCATCCCATCATTCTGGATATTAGGGGTGTAATTATCACAAACTTGTATGTCTGTGTGTCTTATACATCTTACACAATAACAAATGATTCAACATATAATTTCTATAGATAGATAATATTCCTATTGGAGTGATACTTAGAGTTTTGAATCTATAAATTAAAAATGAGTATCAGAATATAAAAGAAAATTTGTCCTATGCCTCCTGTAGAGAAGTTGGCCCTTCCGACAGCCTAACGGTTGTTCGCGCCAAAGGCCAGTTGGACTAGTCCAACCACCATATGTATCATGATGACATAATGTCCTATTGTTCTGAAACAAGATCTGTACATCTTTTGTCATGCTTAGATATAAACAGGTGTCTTGTGATGTGAAGAAAAGTGTAGGGCACAATGGTCAATTATCTTGCAAAACATTGGTCTATTATATCACTGATATTATCAGTGCTGTCTCAAGGACCCGTTCCTCTGTCCTAGGATTGAAATTTGCTTGTTGAGATGGGACAAAAAATGTCACCACTTCCTTCCGAAACACCTGAACACAGAACAGTGACACCACAGTTTATTTGGGTCAATTCGAGGCTGCGCGCCCTCAAGTTGGGAGGCCGTCTCTTCCAAGAAATACGTCTGAATGAGAAAAGTCGTGTATGAGAATGAAGGGTATCCCTCAAGCATTAAGAACAACTGGGTTTCAGTTTCTTCACCCATTCTTTGGGGAGAAACTTTTTTCACGTAAAAAGATATGCCAAAAATTGGAATTAACCCCATGAAAACAACTGATATTGTTGGAAAGAGAATACCCCTGGCCCTAGGTATAATTTAGCCAAAAATAAAGAAAATCCTAACACTGAGATTTTTACAAAGTCCTCCTCCATGTAGTTTGTCATATTAAAATATGTTGTCAGGGAGGTAAAAGGACTACCTTTACCTTCTGCCAGTACTGTGTATGTGGCACTGTTAATATAAGTCACAACACTTGAGTGCAGTGCTACATTGTCCCCGTCTGTCCAAAAAGCAAAATAAAAAAATAATAATAAAAAATATGTTGTCATAAGTTCATATATGATTTAGCATTGACTAAAAGAACAGTCCAAATCACTCTTTTGCTTGTCTTGAAATACAGTTTCCACATCTATAATTACAATCAATACCAGGACAATGACATTGACCTTCATACTCTAAATTCATTTATTTTTGTGAGGGACTGGAATTGGAAGAAGGACTTCCCGGTGTTTTAAGTGTACATTTGTAGTTATATATTGAAACACAATTATTTTTTGCATCATGAACTCATGTCATAGTAAACGTGTCACACTGAAAAATGCGAACATAAATCCACCATGAAAATATCAAGATTTAGAGTATTCCCTCACAGCGTAAACTCTGCCTGGATGCGTATCATTTAGCTGCATTTATAGATTTGTCCAAACGTTAAAATCAATACCTGACGTCAGGGCCTCCTGAAATATTAACAGTACAGCAATAATACAATCCATGTACAATATAACGCAGGATCTGTTAGCAGTTCTTGTCAAATATTTCTAACATATTTGTCATCGAGTTAAGGAATCAAAGACCGTCTTGGTCCCAGGACTGTGTTCTAGTACCTGGATTTGTTGTCAAGCATGAAGAAGGGAAAGGTAGTTATGTAATCATTCTCTTGTGCTTTTGCTCCTGTATATTTTGTATAGTGGTAAACCATTTTTTGTAGGGTAATACCACCTAAGACCAGAGTGTATGTTTCTTATTTTGAAAGCAACTGTCATTTAGCATCATACATTGACAGTGTTGTATGTAGTACTGTATGTTTTTGCATTTTTTGCACTGGATCAGATTTGCATTTGCACTTCAATTCTGTTTGCCAAAATAAACACAATTGCTGCATTTGCCCAGAATGTCTTGAGTTATATCATGAGGAAAATTACATCAAGGGTCAAATTATGTACTAACGTTTTCATCCTCTGTGTAATTTATGTAATACTGGCTGTAGAGACCAGTAATTTGATTAGACTGACACTAGGCCCAGATTTGTCACATCATTCAGCCTGTATCACTTGTAAGTGATGTAATATGGCCACATATTCAAAGGATAATTGAATTACTAAGTACTTTACATGGTTAGGTAGAAAGCTGTCTCAGCCTGACTGGGTTGGGTTGTCAAAACATCAAAATACATTTTACAGAATATGAATTCAGCTTAAAATAGTTCCATTCAAATCATTGTTAGCAAGCCCATGTTGTTGATTTTCGTTGTGAAATTTGTCATTCTCAGCTTAGGAAAAATACATGTTATTTTCATGAAAATTTCATCACCCTTCATGTCATGAGGTTAAGATTTTTTGGAGAGAGGGTAAAAAATTTTTCCAATGCAGCAAATTTCTGTCCTGATATTATGGGACAGGTCCTGGAGACAGCCATGTATCAACTAATCAATGCATCATTAGTTGACGCGCAATACCTTCACCAGGGTGCCTAAGTATTCGTACAATCCTTACAGAAAGATGGAATTCATACAATCCTCTACTAAGAAACATACAATCCTTATGGAATTCCTACATTCTTAGTGTTTTGTTGGACCATGTGACAATGGTGGTAAAATCAAATGTCACATCGTCGTCTGCTACAGAATACTGTAAATACATTAAGTTTGCAGGGATTTAATTTCGCGGTAGCAGGAAAAAGGACTTTTTGTGTTGGATTTAAGTTCGCAGTAGCACCATGCACTGTAGTCTCTTACTGCCATGGAAAAATGTCCGCTGTGGTTTTAAGTTTGCGGTGAAGTGGCCAATGCGAAAACCGCAAACATTAAACGACTGAGAAAGTTTCTACATTTACAGTATTCTTCTTTTCTTCTGCTAGGATAAACAACCCACTGCCCTTATGGCCTTAAAAAGGCTATATGATTTTTTTACCATTACTCGTTCTGGTAAACTTGAACCTTAAACTGAAAGTCTTCTTTCTGTTTGTCCAGATGCTTGGTCAGCACAGGGCGCAGGCTGGACACAACCAGCAGCCACCACAGCAGAGCCGACAGATTCCTGTGCAGCACGAGGGCGCCCCCCAGCAGAGGTACACGGTACCGCAGAAGGAGAACTACCACGCCAGACCAACTCTTCCACAGAACGGGCAGCAGCCTAAGGTACTAAAACTGTCTCACCAAGGGCAGGTAATTATATACTCAGTGTACAAAATACTTTTCTGAGCCAGGTTGCACAGTGTGCAACCTGGGGCAAAAACTAGGTTGCACAACTGAATTTCAAGTTGCACCACCTACAATTCACTAATTTCTGAAAAAAAGGTACAATACATACATGTTTGGCTGATATGAAACAGAGCTGCCTTGGTAAATTTATTTTAACAATGTATATCAACTGTACATTGTTTAAGATATTGCTTTAGTTTGGTGTCATTCTCATTGAAAGTTTGTCAAAGACAATAAAGGTTTCTTAAAGGTTAACTGCCATATATAGAGGGCCCTTATTTTTTGTCACATATTATCAATACAATCTGCCAAAGCATTCTTGAGCTATACTGCTGTTAACAGACACCAAATCATAAAACAAACCAGGCAAACACATTCTGCGATTGGCCAATCACGTGGTTATCCTACCTTTCTCGACTAGAAAATTGTTTTGGGAAAGAAAGAAACAACAGAACTTACACTGTCAAAATTGCCCACATGAAGACCGGTCAGTAGACTTATTCACTATTGACATTGCTCTTAATGCTTGTTTCTATGGGAAAAATAGTCTAAGGGACCAACAAAACATGGTCCAGGTTTGACTTATGGTCCTTATGTATCATTGGTTTCTTCTGCAGGACCTGGTTTGACAGTATTATTATATATTAGCCATGCCAGTATATTTGAATCTAACGTCCCATGTTCCCTGCAGGGTTACCACCAGATTCCGGTCCAGCACGAGTCGTCGGCGCAGCAGCCACGAGCACGACAGACGGAGCGCGTAGCGGAGACATCACAGCGGGGTCCCGGGGTGTCCCCCCAGCAGACACGCAGACTGTACCCCCCAAGGGGCGGGTCGCCCAAACCCGCGTCACCCCAGGCACAGGTGGGTTTGTACTAGTATTGAAGAGTTGAATGACACTGTAAATTTTGGCAGTTTTCTTTAATTTAAAGGAAAGCTGCACTTAAACTGGAAAAGCCTTCTATACAATGGTGAATATACCCCCAACTAAAGTTCTTTACTTAAGTCCGTCACACTCATAGTTCAGAGCTGTCTCACTGTTTCAAACTCATGTCGTGCTGACATCTACTCACCTGATGATTGAATTATTTGAGGTCAGAGGTCTAAATTTCCCATCCAGTATGACTAGCACTTTGCAAGCTGGCTTCCCTTAGGATGGATTCAGAGACCTACAACTTGTCAATTCCCTCGAATTCGTCCGAAAATCCATCAAAATTACTCAAATTCTCTTAATTCAAAGACTGATATAGACCACATTTTCTTTGTCTTATCATCTGTGTGTTTCCTCCAATGACAGACCGTGAACTCACGAGTGCGTGATGTCCCAATCCAGCGTGTGCAGACGCCTCCTGCCGGTTCGCCACAACAGCTACGGCGCGAGAAGCCAGAGACACCACCGATGCAGGACCAGCCCCAACCGGAGCCGCCCCAGGAACAACCGCAGCCCCAACCGGAGCCTGCGCAACCTCCGCCCAAACCGTCATCTCTCGGTAAGATCGATAAAATCATGGCCGACGTGACGCGACTGCACAACGAAGTCCAGGACTTCTCCGGCTTGAAGAAGGACAATCTCAAGGAATATCTTCGACTTGAGGAGTTCCTGACGAAATGCTTGCTTCAGCTGGACGGCATAGAAACGGAAGGGATCCCGGAAGTACGGACTGCGCGTAAACAGGCCGTGGTGAAATGCCAACAGGCGCTGACCGACCTGGATCTAAAGGGGAAGGGAGAAGAGCTGGCCACGGCGAACGCCACGACAGAGAATGTTGAAACAACGGACGGACAGAGCGGGGAAACAGAAAATGAACAGGGCGATCCCATGGAAATGGAACAAGCAGCGGAAGATAAGTCGACAGAAAACAGAGACGCTGAGAAGGAAAATGGAAAACAGAATGCAGAAAAGAAGGAAAACGAAGCGGGGGATAAAAACCCAGAGGGGAAATCGCAATAAGGACGGGAGCACGATAGTTAGGAGAATTGAAACTTTGATCACAAGTGTTGTTGTCGCCATGTAATTCACCAATTTTTCTCTAGATACAAATATGTAAATTAAGATGCAGCTAACTTATCGGGTGTTTCTTGCCAACTACTAAAGCAGTACATTACTGTTTGAGCTAATAATATATGCATGGTAATGGCATCTGGTGGTAGCTATACTGACTTCATGTACATAGAAGAATCATCAGAATGCAGTGATGCGATGGCAATGTAACAAGATAAAGAAAATTACCAAGACTCATCAATACTGTCAGGGTTAATGTATAAAATTTAAAAGATGAACTAACGATAGTAAAGATTCTATGTCCTAAAAGAAGTATAACAATAGAAAGTTGAGCACTACGGCGAGAAGTACAAATTAAAAGTATCTCTGATACAATTTACATCTATGCTCATCAGGCTAAACTTCTGAGCTGTTATTTTATCAAACAGATGGAAAGAAAGTAAAATTTGTGTATTCTTCTCTGAACTGTTCTCAGAACGTGTTGTATTGGTGTGGTAAATTATTACGGTTAGAAAATAACGATCCAAAGTATTGCTACTATGGAAAGATGGATATTTAAACCATTACTGTATGTTGTGTGGTCAGATGGAAAGAAAGTATATTTTATGCCAGTAACAATTCAAGACTGTTGTATGTCAAGTCATGTTAGGGTATAGATTGTGGGTAGGGATAGAAAATGCATGGGTAGCTTTAACTTCAACTTACTAAGCTAGCTGTTTGGCTCCACATTTGTATCGGTTATGGTGGTAGGAAGCGATGTGAAGGTTAAAAAAAAACAGCACAAAGAGTTCACACGAAATACAGAAAAATACATGTAAGCTGAATACTGAGAAAAAAATTACACCATTTTTTACAACAGCACCCCCGCAATGTGTCTTGGTTTCTCCCGTATAAAGGCCTTTTAGAAGGAATACTATTAAATATAGATAACACCTGCAAAGAGTATAAGATTGTACATGTGTAAGTATGTGAAGAAATCTCTTCCGAATGCCAGTTGTAACAAGCTTGGAAGTGAAATGGCTTTGAAGATATCGCATTTGTGATGTCATATGTAAAAAAAAAGGTGGATAATAGAAGTTAGCAGGTATAGTGGTGATATTTCTTGAGCAACTTAGTAAACAAAGTAACAAACTGTGAACTTAATTGTATAATTGGCAAGCAAGGAGGAAGGGAGGGGGGTGAATATAGCCTGTTAGTTAAATCATTAGTTGTCAAGCCCTCTCTGCAATTTCCAGAGGACTTAAGAGAAGAAAAAATCAAGCAGCTGATAAAAGCTTCTTTTTATAATAGATTTGGATACCAATGCTTGGAAATTCAGAAAGCATTTATTTGCCCAAGGATGTTTTATATAACGTCCTGGATTTGCGCATGCCTAAAGAAACTGTTAGAAAAAGAAGCTTTGGAAAACAAGAGGAAAGTAGTACATGTATTAGGCAGTCTGCTATAAGCAAGATTTGATCAGGCTAGTGGACACCCCCCACCATTTTCTTCTTGTGTGTTCCTTTGGTGAAGGTTTGTCCCATAATTTGAGATGATTTGGTTCATTAGGAAGTACACAATACCTCAGGCCAGTGCACCATATAGTTCTTTGTCATGTTTGGCACCGATCGTCACAAGTGAATGAGCGTGTTCACAGGTTCAACTGTACATGCCTAGGTCAAAAGAACACAAACCTACCTACAAAAGCCATATACATCTCGACAGTATAAAGCATAGTTGAGAACAAGAATCAGTTTCTAAGTCAATGTTTCACCTTTGACCTGCACATGCACTGTTGGATCTGTGAAAGGGCTTATTCTAGACACCTGTACACTTTCAACCTGTAAGATCTGTGAATAAAGACTGCACAATTCTGTTGAACAGAAAATTTTGTGTGTCGTGTTGAAGTCTTGGGCCAATATAGTGAAAATAGAGGACAAAGGAAATACCTTTGTTGCCTGACCCCTGAATCTGTGTGTGCCAAGGTACACAATCGAGCATACCTTTTTAACTTTAGCTAAATAGATTGGTATGGTTGTATTGTAGTTCCTAGCTCTACTTCGCTGGCTGTTATAGGGAGAATAATTTGCCAGGGGTGTTTTGCTACTAGAGGAGTTGACCGGCCGCAGAGGGGAAACATGAACCTTAGCATGAACTGACTCCCCTGGCTAATTTCCCGATTTTTTTGCCCAATTCTGCAACTCCCATAGGAAGGCCTGGTAGACACTAGATTTATGTAGCAGACTTCCTGAAGCCCTTATATTTTCTGGATTTCATTTAACCCTCATCCGACCGTATGGGGTCATTTTTGACCCCAGGCGTATATTTTAATCTGCCATAGCAACATTTTTGATCAGAGAAAAAATTCCTTCCATGAATTTGTTTGTATACATGTTTTGCAACATCTACCAATTTTTCACCGAGTTTTGCCCATTATTGTATAAGCTATACTTGAAAGTTTGTGTCTTGTTCGGTGGGGTCAAAAATGACCCCAGCCAATTATGAATCATTAATTACATAAATATCAAGACATTTCAATAAAATAACAGGCATTCCTCATCATTGCTATTACAGCAACAAGTTATAGTTGCTTAGAGGAGAAAACACCGAATATTTTGAAAGAAATTTAGTATTTTAGGGTAAAACACAGTTTTTCAACATTCTGCATAAATTATGATAATACGCACTAATTACCTATGCTAAAGAAAGTGAAAATGTTTCTAATTAATCAAAAAACAATATATGGACAGAATATGCAGAAGGAACCTACAAGAAAGATCTTTGCGGGAAAATAGACAAGAGTTATTGTATGTATGTGTTAAGATGGCGGAATATGGTACATAATTAAGTAATAAATTCGTTACTTTTCACAAATATTGTATTTTTTCTTGTTAAATAACATTTTTATGCTATCAGTATTATTGCATCATCACAATTATTGTTTAGAAATTGATAACACAAAACATTGTTTAAGTAAGTCGAGTATGGTAGATTTTCAGAGCAAATGTGGTTTCTCCTCTCATTTTCTGCATAAATTATGATAATGAGTGATAACTACTGACACCAAAGCTTGTCAAAATATTTTTCATAGATTAGTGAAACAATAAATACATAGAAATGACAAAATAAGCCAGCAGAAATATGTCTATGAGCAAAACAAAATGGGGTCAAAAATGACCCCATACGGTCAGATTCGTCGTAAAAATGTAACGGTCGGATGAGGGTTAACTTCTCATGAATACATCATTCCCACTAAACCACTGTGAGCATATAATGTTATTGCTTGAAATGACCAACATGAGTTAAAACACAATACATCAATTTTATTTCAGTACAAATATACAATGTACAGCGATAAGGTCATAAAATGTAATTTTGAACATAACTTCTTGGTTAACAAACTTCATATAAAGTAAACAAAAATGTTGAAACAAACAAAGCAAGAAGAGTTAGTAGAACTTTGACAGTACACAAAAACGAGAACAAGAAATAAATAGCCCAGATCCCTCTCAACTTAGATAAGCAAAATAACATAAGTAGGGTTTGATGTTTCATGAAAAACCAAACCTCAGTATTAAACATGTTGTTCTTTGTCCAAACAATATGTTTGTGTCAAGAATAAGGTTCTGAATGTTTGCACAAAGCTTGTGGACTCATTTTTTTGCATCCCCCATCAGCTTTCTTGTCAAACAAACACACGAGAGTTCAACATAGCACACATACATATCATGACAATAGAATTTGTCTCATCATGCATATTTTAGGAGACTTCAATGGAAACAAAGCTTCAGTTATTGCCATTACATTATTACATTACACCATACTAATAGAATGTTTCTCATAAGCTTTTAATTGATACAATAACATGTAGTAGCCCACAACTATTAATATAGAAGATATGAATAATTATTCAAGCTACACCTAGAACTTCTGAACAACTGGAAAGAAAACTTATCACTGTACATTCTATGATCACAATACTTGCGTAAGATGCTGGCATGCGACAAAATGCAGAATCATAAAAATAAGCATAATGCTCTATCATAGTGACAAGATTTAGTAAATTTGTATTCCATGTAAAAGACATTTTTAGAGAAACATTATTTTGCAAAAGTATTAATGAGAATATTCATGAAAATACTTAAGTATTACAACTATATAATTGTTTTTGTTCAATATGTGTACACTTCTTTACATAAAATACTGACATTTACTCATTTTCCTCTGTGCTCGACTGTGATGACGGTGACCCAAATGCAAACATCTTGAACTTGTTCAGGTACGTGTCTTTGGTATTGACGAACCGTTTGGCCCAGTGCTGCTTAACAGAGTACGTCTTTGCGAATGCGAATGACTTGCTCTTCGCACTACTGGACGCGCTATCGTTCCAAGTCGTGTTGCCAGGGCAACTGAAAGTGTTTGCCACGTCAGAGTCACACGCTGCGGTTTGCGGCGTTTGGTTCTCAGAGTGTCCAGATTTACCGCAAACACTGAAAGGTGTACTGTCGACGCTTTTGCTTCCGGTTGGTTGTTTTAAGGAGTTTGTCTTATTTGCATAAGATGCCGACGGTTGTGTGGATGCTTTCCTGGCCTCACAACTTTCATCTAGGGTAGGCTGTCTGGAGTTTGTCGAGGTGTCGGGGCTTACGACGTGTTTCACAAGCGACTTGAAGGAAGGCATAGCTCCTAGGATGGTCTGATTTGCATCAGGAGAGGACGCAGACGCAGAGAGAACTGAGAATAGGCTGGTGACCTGGCGACCCTGGTGTCGGCTTGTAGGAGAGAGAACTGATTCAGGGCTTTGAGGTGGTTGTTTCACCACAGCTTTTTGTTTCTGAGGTTGGCTAAGACTTGTATGCGTATCTACAGGCGAGTTTTTCTTCGAAGACCTTCCTTTAGAAGAGGGATTTTGCAGTGCTGAAGACGGTGTCTTTTTTAGACTATTTTGTGATTTCGGTGATAACATAGCTGTTGTTTCCTTCCCATTTTTGTGCGGTATCCTTGGCACATTGGCTGTTGGAGACAAACTCTTACCACCATTCTTCACCTTCTTTTCTTTCCTGGCAGTACAGACTCCATTCAATGTCTCGACTGTCTTGTTACTTTCTGCGGTATGCAATTTAGGTGAGATTTTACTTTCTGGTTGGCTGTTTGGTGGTGAGGAGCCTTTGGGAGTTTTAGAAAGCTCTGCGTTCTTCTTCCGCCTGGTAGCCCCCCTCTTCCCCACATTCTTCTTTGCTGTTTTCCCCTTCTTTTGCACAGGCTTCTTCTTGATGTAATTCTCAACATTAACATCAGCCACTTTGGGAGAAACAGTCTTGCAAGGGCTTCCTATAGGAGTGCTCCCTTCAGCAATGGAGTTTATGAGACTTTCCATTTGTTCATTGTCGATGAACGTGTCTTCATTGGTGACGAAATCCTCTTCAAACATCATTTCCTTGTCTGGAGCGGGTTTTGTTTCGGGCGACGCTGTCTTCTTTGGTGTAACTCGCCTGAAACGAGAGGACTGGCGGCGAACTTTTCTCTTTGGTTCATCAATTACAGCCTCTGTATCTCTGTCATCCATGAACGTTTCTTTTTTGGTGACAAAGTCTTCAGGAGATGGAGGTTCGTTTGGTGCAACAACAGCCCCTGTTGTCTTAGATGCTTCTACTTTGTTGGGTGTTTCAAATTCTTGAGCCTGGTCTTCTGAAGATGTCGTCTTTTGTGATGTTCTTTGGTTGAAGTATGCCGACAACTGTCTACTTTTCCTTTTAGGTTGCTTCCTAGAGGCTTTGTCGTCCAACAATATGTCGTCAACAACGTCTGTAGGTACAGGTATTACTGCACTGCCCTTTGTGGAAACAGGCATGGGAGATGTTTCAGTTTTGTCTTCTAATAGTAAATCACATTCAGGTACCTCTTCAGCATTTTGACTTGAAGGAATGAGCGTTGTTCTCTTGCGTTTCTGTCGTCTTACTGACTGTGTCCCTGTTTGCAAATCACTGTGAACCTCTTGCAAATGTGATCCGTCAACTTCATCATCTTTTCTCAAGCCTTGTGGAATGTCTTTGGAACTTGATGCTGTCACAATTTTGTCTTCAGCTTTCTTTTCAGATTTTCTGCGTGCTCTTTTGGTAGAAACTTGCGGTTGAGAGTCAGTTGACGATTCATCGGACATCTCAACGCTGGTCAGACTTTTCACTTCATTATTGGAACACGCAGACGTTTTGGCTTTCTTAGCTGACAGACTAGCTGCCTCAGAGTCAGACTGCACTCCTTCAAGCTCCCTTTCTTTCTGGCTGACATTAAAGTTGAAAACAACAACATCATCATCCTCTTGACTGTCCTGAACATTTTCTAAACCTTCTTCACTGGTTTGCTGAGACAGAGATTGTGTTTCTTCTATTTGTTTCTTGTCTTCATCTTTCGTTGGAAACTTTTCTGAGAGCAGTGCTTTTTCCGGTGGAGACTCTCCAGCCCACTTGAACTGCTTCAGAAGAACAGACTTTCTCCGCTTTCTCTTCCGTCGACTTGCGCAAGGAAGGTCGCCATCTTCAAGGCCTCCGAAACCATCCACAGACTGAGAGGACCCTGACTCTTGTGAAGAAATGCATGAGGGATTTAACTCATTGTTTGACTGATGTTCACTAGTCTTGTTCTCAGTATCATTCTCAGCCGAGATGCCAGTAGGCACTTCTTTCAGTACGGAAGACGTTTCTCTGACATCTCCATAACTTTCTACCTCCTTTTCTACAGCAGGGACTTTCTCTGATAGTTGTACCTCTTCAATTTCTGAAGACATCTTTAGTAAGACAGACCGTCGTCTTGACCTCCTAGTTGTGGCCGTGCTAGAAACAGTGCTGGCCTGACTTTCTCCGGACTCACTTGGGGCAGGGTCAGCATTCTCCCAAGTGGTACTGTCAGGAACGATAGACTGTCTCCTATTTCTTGTCTTCTTCACCGATGTGTTTTCTGGCAGCGGTACGTCACACGAAAACTCCGACCCAGACCAATGAGCTGGCTCTATACTTTCTTCTGAGGAGCTTCCCTCTCGTTGTATCGCCAACGAACGCCTTCTTGGCCGTCTCTTTGTCACCGATGCTGTAGCAGACGCTTCCCCTAGTTCAGTAATCTCCAAACCCTGTTCTTTCATTGGTTGAGAGCAGTCCTCAGAACTACTTTGCTGAACTAACACCGACTTTCGTCTTGACCGTCTCTTTGCCACTGATTCCGTTGCAGACGCTTCTTCCGATTGGTCAGTATCAACACCCTGTTCTTTCATTGGCTGGGAACAGACTGACTTTCTTCTAGATCTCCTTCTCACCGCAACATTTGTAACAGACGATTCCGTAGAGTAACCATCTTCCTGTTCCTCAGTCATGAAGTTTTGTTGACAAACGTCTTCTCCTGTATCTTGCTTTGTTGTCAACACTGTTGACCTCCTCCTTCCTTTTTTCTTAAGTCTCTCTGACACAGAACTAGAGGAACACTCCTCTTCTGTGGAATGCTGGTCTTCTGTTGCTGAAGAAGCATCTTCAAGCGTTGGTGGTACAACTGACTTTCTTCTTGGAGTTTTCTTGGCCTTTACAGTTTCTTGAGAAGTGCTTTTTGCTTTGTCACTGTTGGAGACTTCAGTATTATCGTCCTCTGCTGAAGAGCTTTGTTGGGTTAGAAGTAAGGACCTCCTACGAGATCTTAGTTTTGCTGTTTTACTTTCCTTTTCTGTAAGGCCAACAACTTCTGTATTTTCTGTTGTGTCCACATTTTGATCTTCATCCTCTCCTTTTGATCCTATGCCTTCAGTCTGACCTTTGGTCTTTGCCTTCTGACCCCTGCCCTTTCCATCAACACTATGTAAGTCTTCCTGTGGTCCACATTGCATTGTTTGGTCTGACTGTTCTGGTAAGTACTTTTCACCTATTACAGCATCGATCACCAAATCAATGCTGTCCAAGTCAGACGACTGTGCATCACTTGCGCGTGTGAGGTCACCAGGTTTGTTCATCCTTATTGACTTTCTTCTGGCTTTCTTTTTACGGCATTGTGCTACTTTGCTGTCTTGCTCACAAGTGGTTGTACTTTCCGATGATGACAAAGACATGTTCTCTGACAATTGTGATGCTTCTCCTTCTTCCTTTGTCTCCGAAGCAGAACTGGACATTTCTGTGTATAAAGATGCAATACTGTCCTGCTTTGCTATCGTTGACCTTCTTCTAGGCTTCTTGGGCTTGGAGTTCCTTGGAATGTGGTCATCCGATTCACTGTTTAACTGACTTTCACTTTCTTCATCTAAAACTTCAGTTTTCACTTTCACAGAGCTTCTTCTTCTTTTCCTTCCAGATCTTCCAGTCACAGTAGTGGAATCAGGCTCTGCTGGTGGTTCTGTTCCTTCTTCTAGCAAGCCACCCTGACTGTTGACATCTTTGTCTTGATTCTCGACCAACTCTTGTTTGATGTCCTCTTCATCCAAAGGCCCCACACCCGACAAGTCCAGCACCTGATGACTCTCCTCATCGATGAAATCTAGTGGTTCCTCTTTAACGGTGACCAGATCGCTCGAGGCCTCTTCCGACGCGAACTTGAACAACATCTGGTCTCCCGGGAGACAGAACTTTGCTGGACTGATCCCAATCATCTGTCGATCAAGATTGATAAGCTTCTCATCTACCGTCACTCCCTCCAAGCTCTTCCTCCGGAACCGTTTCACATTTTTGCTCGCCTTTTTCTTATTCATCTTTTTCGGGTAGTAGAAGTTGCGGAATGACACCCTTCTTTTCATTGGTCGTCCAACCAGTTGCTCTTCTCCGGTTTTCTTCCTTATGATTGGATCTTCGTAGATGGTCTCGATGGTCTTCTGTTCTGGTGGTTTGTAGTTCTTATTTCTATAGATAACCTCGATGTCTTCTTCCTGTTTCCGTCCCCTTCCTTTTCTCAGCTTGACGGCCGAGCTTGCCTGCGGTGTAGGTTTCGCGGCGGGTCTTCGGAAACGTCGAGGCCGCCTCGTTTCAGCCTCATCTTCCGACTCCTGCACCTCCTTTATAACAACAACGTCTTCGTCACCATGAGTTGTGTCGGAGAAGTTTGCCTTCCTTGGAGACACACTTGCTTCTTCTAACTCATTTTCAGCAAAATTTTTGAAGACAATTTCAGGGATATCACCCATTGGCTCCTCTTGTATTATGTTGTTAGCTTCCTCAGCAACATCAGCATCATTTGTTACCATGGCAACATCAGGTGCAAGAACTTCCTTTACCAAGGTCTCAGTCCTGTCTGAGCTATAGACGTCTTGAACCACTGTCTTCTCAGAGTTGCCATCTTCCTTTTCTGGGCCTGTTTCTTCGGTAACCAGCTCTAAGCTCTCCTGTTGTCTTGGAGACCTCTTCTTCCGTTTAGAATTTCTGGAGGATTTTCTGTTACCTCCTTTGGTCGTCTCATCTTGGTTCTGTTCGACAGCTTGGTTTACCTTGTCTACCTGTGTTGCTGCTATGATGGCATCCTCTACCAAGGCCTGTGCCACACGGCTTGACAAGCGTCTCCCTGGCAGGGGAGTGTCTTCGTGTCCACGCCTGGAGACAGTTACGCATCTCAGGGATTCATCAGGTTCTGTATCTTCATGAGGATCATCTTCATCCTCCTCTAAGATGGGAGAGTTTGTTCTTGAAGCGTCTTCATCAGTTGTGTCAGACATGTCTGCACTAAGACTGTGAACTTCTATTGTTGAATGTTCAATAGTATCAGGAGATGGACTTGGTTTTGATTGACTGGTTTGGTTTGTGACAGGTGGAGCCTCTGATTCAAAGTTGCTTTGCTGGTCTGTGATTGGCTGATACTCAGTGGTGGTCTTCTCTTCTGTGATTGGTGGAATCTCTGATGCAGTGGCACTGTTGTGGTATGCATCAGATAATGTGTTACAGGGCTCTTCTCTTATTGGTGGAGACTCAGTTCCCTTGTTGCAAGGCTCTTCCCTGATTGGTGGAGACTCTGACCCAGAAATTTCATGCCTTGTGATTGGAGGAGACCATTTGGTTGTGAGACACTCTGTGATTGGTGAAGGGCTGCAGGGCTCTTCTCTGATTGGTGGAGACTCAGACCCAGTACTTTGAGGCTTTGTGGTTGGTGGGGAGAGAGACCAACTCGAGTGTGGGAGCTCTCCTATTGCTGCGTCTTCCAGAAATTCATCTTCCTCAGGACACAGCACGACTTCATCGTAGAAGACAATGTTGGAATGACCATTCAGCCCTGAAAAAAAGTTAGAAGACTTAGTATTGCACATTCCCCATTGCCATGATTCGAAGTTTATTACAATCAGAATTAACATTATGTCAATGAAGATTTGGTATCAAGGTACGCATATGCACATACAAATAAACAATTGTATAAGGTTACATGACTTCAAGCCATGAAATATATTTTCAAGTATGTTGATTGCACATGTGATTTTCAATTTCAAACTTATCAGACTCAAACACCGAATAGCCATTATGACTCTTTGTTCTTCAAGCTGCTACAGTGATTTGTATCAGTGCAGAAAAGCTTTGTTCACTCCAGATGTTTCAGTTTTTAACTATGACTATGAGGAGAGAACATCATGTAAGAATTAAAAACATGACGCAGTTAGAATATTTTAGATATTTTATTGAGCAAACATAATTTTCAAAATTCAATGCATTAGAACACATTTCTTTGAGAATGTGCACTATTTTGCTGTTTTGCAACAAAATGTGTCTAAATACATGTATACAATTATTAGTTATCCTTCTTTCAAACTTTTTCTATGTTGTTCCTTACTGTTATCATTAGTTAATCAATTACTAAAGATTATTTTTTCCTACAGCTCACAGAGTGACAGACAACACATATTTCAACAAAAACTGAAACAACAAACTTGAACAGACACAGACTGTACAGTGTACACCATCAATTTTGCTTTGAATTTTTGTAATGTATATTTGTATAAGGGTACATATCAGAATAATACTTTCTGTATCTTTGTTATATTTTCTTCAACCCTTACCTCAACTTTCATAACCTCAATAAAAAGTCACAGAGAACAGTTTTAGTTTTTCATGAATAAATAAGGCTTAAATGTCCAAAAATAAACTTTTTCCACTTCATAGATAGCTATACAAATGCACTTCATAAAAACAAACCATTTTGAAATTGCACCATACAGAGTTCAAGGGGGTCAAAAAGGACTTGGTAAGATTTACCATCTGCGTCTTCTGAGGGTTCTTCAGAAGCTGTTGGAAGATCTTCCTCGGGAGGGTGGACGTCTTGAGACTCCTCGGGACTGCTGGGGAGATGTTCTCGCTGTCTTTGTAGTCTTGCGGAGACTCTTAAAGGAATAACAGGGAGATACCAATGTCAATAAAACACACCTATATGGCTATAAGAATGAACTTATAACTAGGAAAGAAACATTTGTAAGCAAAGAAATACGTTCATGAAACAAACTACAGCATACATATCTTGACCAGCACCTCAAGCTCTATCCTGCCACTTACTGCATTTTGTAATATAACACCACAGCGTGTCTGCTACATCTGGATCTAGTTACCATGGTGACAGGCTGACTGCCATGTCATGTGTTGACTTATTTGTTTGAAGAAGAACAAAAGGAAAAAGAAAGGAAAAATCTGTGAAGGAAGTAAAATTTCTAAAGCAAAAAAAAAAGAAAGAAAAGGATCTCTATAGTATTCCTCAATTCAAGCTGGTCCTAAAATTAATTCAATCACATGTTCCATAATCACACTGTACCAAACAAACAAAAATCATTACAAAGCAGTGCATCACTTTCCCAGTGGCTTTATATTTGTACTCTCCTACGCAAAGCACCATACAATAGAATGGCCCATACAATATAAATGAACTGGGAGCCTCTAGTCTACTAAACCAGGCTACTAAAACACTCTGGTTGGTGTAGCCTTTAACCAGCTGCCAGCCAATCAGAGATCCGCGTAAAAGTTATAAATCTTTAGTTTAGGTAAAGCCAGTTTTCTGATTGGTTTGAGGACATGCCCACAAAAATGGAAATCTTAGCCCAGGTTTCAGCAGAGCTTTCCAAAGGTACATCGATGAAGTTCAGACATCCAAGTAATTAGATACGCCAAATAGCAATTACTCAAGCAACTGGATATGATTTTGGAAACAAGACGTTTCAGGTAGAATCCACTACAGTAGAAGCCAGATAATTGCACAGCGGATTAATGCACACTTCTGTTAACTGCACGAAACCCCGAAATCCCAAACCGGTGTGGTCCAGCTAGATAACTTTGCATTATTGCACCAGCCGGATAATTGCACGAAATTCACTGGCCAATAGGCCGTGCAATTAAGCGGCTTCTACTGTATCTTCTGTCTGTGGCACAAGTATATTTCATAGGCTACAGACAAGGCTTTAGGACAATGCTACATTTGTAGGAGTAGATTTCCCCACACTGACCTGTACCCTGTCTTGCCCTCCACCTTTAACCGTTTGTTGCGAACAGGACTTGGGGAGAAGTGAAGACTCCTCTGTCTCCTCCTGGTCTCCTTCAGAAGCTCCTTAGCTGTGGTCCTTGTACTACTACAGGGTCAGAGACATTTAAGACATTACAAGACGTTTTGTCATACTGTAAATCCATCCATTTTTGCAATGACTTAACTTTGCAATAGTAAGGGAATAGAGATTTCTTGGTGTTTTAAATTTGCTGCTGAAATAATTCTGTCGAGAAACGGCGACAAAAGGCCACCGTTAGAACAATTAAAAGCATAACAAACATTTCAAGATTTACAGTATTTATTGAGTCTTTCAGAGCAGCTACAGTACTAGTGATAGCCTGGGTGCCATCCAGATCGTAGTTTGCTCCGATGTTTATTATACACTATATACAGTCACTTCTTGCTCCAACTTTTATCATACACTACATACAGTGCCTTCTCTGCTTTCTGACTGGGAACCTTGACATCTCTAATGTCTGGAATCGTCCAAGTTTTGGATGAGGGCGCTGATTGGTCCCTCTAGATGAGCGAATTAAGAAATAGATTCAAGTACTCCTTCAGACAGGCGTTCCAATACAAGGAAAGCCCTCCATTCTGCTTGTGGGAGGCCTGTTGTCTTCGAACAAGCGCTATAGAACCCATTCCTTAATTCGCTCATAAACTGACGTTACCACAAAAGGTTTGAATGCGAAGTTTTCCAGACGGGTAGCAGAAGTGAACACAGAACCGAACTACTACCCGGATGGTACCCAGGCTATACACTAACTTAACTGTCTAACAATACGCAAATAGTTTCCCATTTGTTACCTTATGAAGGTGATTTCATCACTGCTCTCTATGATACAGCCGTTTTTGAAGTGCTGCTTGGCATTCCTCAGACTGTACCGAGCTCTTCTGGAGGGGACAGGGGCTACAGATGTCTGTCTTCTCCTGGAGCTGGAAGACTGGAAATAAAAAATAGAACCATTCAGACTCTAAACACTGGTTGTGTCATACTTCTTAGGAGGGACATTCATCGTTTCCATAATATTTCTTTGAAATTATACTTACATGTCAAAATTATTTTTGATGTGTGCAAATTTTAAAATTAATTTGTGCCAATAAAAATGTGGTTGCATTTCCAAGTGTTCAACTGGATATTTTGACTGAATTTGAGCACTGCTTTACATACATGAATACCGCCAGCTTCAACCCTGACTTACCAAAGAATGATACAGGGAACTTTCTGCTAAGGTTTCCCCATGAATCTCTGCCATTGCCTCCACTCTTATCCCAAAGAAACCTGAAACATAGAAGATGATTCTTTAAATCCCAACATTTTGGGTGATATAATCTACTTCAAATATCCATTCTTAACTTAACACACATTTGGTTTACAAATTTGAACTGTGAAATTCATATTATTATCATGTAACATTATTTTAAAGCTCTGTATGCCAGAAAAGTACTAATAGCCCATATGCATATGCCTAATTTCGTAATTAATGTCTAACACAAGTTTCAGATCATTTGGCTTTTGCCATTGGCATTAGGGCACTGGAGCCCCTGTGTGTGTAGTACACCAAACAGCATGCACAGTTACTCAAGCAAATGGATATGATTTTTAAAATGGTCAGGATGTTTCAGATAGCATCTGCCATCTTTCTTTAGTGGTACTGAGCAAGATCTGTTGAGCATTTTTTTCTAATACGTTTGGATGAAAATTGAGACTATATAAATGCCTACTGTCAGCAGAAGTAGAAAGTGGTGCTGGAAAGACATCTTCTTCTTCTTCCTCCTCCTCCTTCTGTCCCAAAAGCTCCTCTATTTCATCATCTTCATCTTCTTCTACATACCAGGATGCCATCCTCTGGGCTCTAACAGTAACACATGTACATGAATTATCCTCACTCAACTCTGGCCCCAAAAGACCACTCTGGGGACTAAGAAAATCTGGTCCCTGTTGACAGGTGGTCACTGTAGACAGGGTTCTTAATGATTGTGTCAATAGGAAAATTGATTCTTATGCCGAGGTGGTCACTTGTACAGGTTTGACTCAAATTGACTGTTATTGCGTAAAGGTTATCTATCAATCAATCAAGCAATCAACATATAAGCTTTCATTGTTCTTTTCTACAGATCATAACAATTCTAAAGTAATCACACATGTTATAACAACAGATACAATGCCTAAATGCCTTCCTTCACAATTTCTAACAGAAATGACAGACTGAAATGCAGCACTATACCGTCAACTCTATTATGACAAAGGTATAATACAAAACCACAAAGAGGACAAACATTTAGATTAAAACAAGCATTGTGACAACAGCATTCATCTTATTATCCTAACATCATTTTTGACACTGGGTACACCTAGCCTATCTAAATATTTAGGATGCTTCTAGTAGTTCTACAAGTTCTAGCGGCCCTTCCACAAGTTGGACCTAATCAGCATCTGCGAGTGACTGTATAACACAGACTAGGGGTACGTACCTGGTTTGCCTTGTACCGCGTGGAGGCGTACAACAATCGTGCAGTACGACAACCGGACTCATCTGCGGCGACCCCGGCGGATACGGGCTCCCGTGCACCCGCGTAAACTGCGACTTTGACGGCGACTCAAACACAGCTGGCGAACTCGTCAATCTGATCCTTGTTGATGCTAAACTGTCCTTTTGTGGAGTAGAAGTCGATGTCTTGGTTTCCTCAAGTCCTTCCTTTGCCGAGCTGTCACCTGGACTGTCAGGGTTTAGACCGTCCGGGGATGGTGCGGCTTCAGGGCTCTTGTCTCCAGAAAGTTTATGCTTACTTAAAGGTGACATGACGGTTTCAGTTCCTGTCTTTTTTGTCAGAATCCTTGACAAGAGGTTATGTACCGGTGAGCCGCTTCTATCCCTGGCTCTTTTTACTGATCTGAGTTCACCACTATGTTGTCTCTGTAGCATGCTGTTGTTTCCCGATTGTTTTTGTGTGCCAACTACAGGTGACGCTTTCCAACTGTTGTTCAAAGCAACAGGAGAGGCTGTACTTTGGCGGGAAACGTTCGGGGAAAAGCAATCCTCTAGAACGACTGTCGGCTGTAGCTTAGCCATACATTCTGGCGTGATGGCGTCATCTGTGACGTGTACGGACATGTTCGAAGTCAGGACATCTTCTACGTCTGAGTTGGTGGGTGACTCATCAGGGTCATCCGCAGGTGGCTCAGAAGGTGAAGATTCGGAATCGGAGACGTCATCGCGATCGGTGTCTAGTTCCTCCTCCATACCTTGAGATATGGCCTGGCAGGCAGCTCCGAAGCTTTTCCGTCGTGGTCTAGGCATTCTGTGGCGAAAAGATATCAGACAATAATGACAACGAGTCAATGACAATGATCTTTATGTAGGAGTTTTTTCAATTTGGGTAATTCTTCAATTTCCTGTCTAGCTTGGATACCAGAACCTCGCTCTTAAGCGCTAAACTAGAGTAGAGTAGAGTTAACTATAGGGTTGTAACAGTGGGGGTTGAAGTAGCGCTAACTGACCATGCCAAATGCCTGTCAGGCTTTTGGGTCAGTCAGTTACGCTGCTTGTGTTGTGATCTTGAGGACCCGGGTTCAATTCCCAGGTCAGTCAGGATATGTGTATATATTGTTTATTTCTGTTCTGCTCGCCCCTTGGAATGTTTCAGGGTCACAAATCCGATCTCTATTTGCACCCAGAGGTAATTGGCACTTCTGATTATATCTATCCCACTGTGCGAGAGATAATCAAGGCCCACGTGCTGTGTTTGGAGGCGGGGGAAGTTCTTTCACGGGCCGAGGAGATTAGCGACTATTGTATAGCACGGCGGTCTGGTACCCAGGCTATTTCTTGTCATTTCTGCTCTGTGTGGTATCTAATCTAGAGTATAAATTGGATGCTATACTTCATGTATTAACTAGTTGTTGCTTTTGTTAAGTTAGTAAACCGTCTAATATTTTGCTGCACTCATTCTCTAGACTCATTATTTAAGTCATATATTAAATTCAAAATTGCACATTTACGGTTACAAAGAAAAGACCTCACATTCTGTACATTTAAAAAAAGACAGGGGGTTAAGCTTACATTATACAGCCTACTTAATCAAATCAAATCTGAGAAAAACAAAATTAAGGTAGCAAATTGTTAGATACCTCATTTACATGTATAGAAGGTCCACCGTCTCTTTAGAGTTTGAATAAAAAACGGTTGATATCAAATGGCACATGGTCAACCAAAGCTAGCACATCTCTTTTAGTATAATTTTACATGCACAAAGATTGCCCACCATAGCACAGGGTAAGAACTAAATCACACAATCTTTTACCGCCTGTGCCCCCCTCCCCACTTCTGAAGTTTTCAAACAAGTTTCAGTCGCCCGTCTTACAAACTTACGACGATCGCTCGCTCCAAATCAGGCTCAAACTCACCTTATCACAGCATATGTGAGTTGAGACAACGCTCAATCTTTCCTCTGGGACAAGCTGTGGTAAAATGCATCCATAAAACTGGCAATTTTCATTCAAAATCGGAGAGAAAATCACGAAAACGTTTCAACTTCTTGGCGCCTTCTCACCATCACGGCCACTGCGCTGAGACGGGATAATCAAGCCCTCTGATTGGTCCAAACGTACCAGAATTTTTACAAACCAGCCAATCAGAGCACGGTAATATTCCGAGCATGCGCATTAGGAAAGAGGTCAAGGGTTACAGCCAACATGGCGTACGAAGTGCCTGTGAAAGTGTGAGTTTGGCCAGTTTTTCGACAACTATACTTTCTGTAAGCGTCAGAATAAGGTATGCTTTAAAAAAAACGTTAAATCAAATGTCATGTTTCATGTGGTTTTATACTTAAGCTGTGTACTGACCGCTGGCTTTGTAAAATTAACAGAAAGTTGTGAAGAAAGTTATGAGTTAGAAGCGCCACCTTGTTGCAAAAGGCTGCATAGCATCAAAACAAATAATAGTTGTGGTTGTACCTTGCAAATTTTTGCGAATATTGTTGATTTGATTATAGATTTGTAATAACTATATATTGCGTGAAAGGCATAAAATCATAAGTATAAGTCAAGGAGGTTCAATCTCCTCAGTAAAGTTTGTTTTCTAAGTCATAAGAAGTGAAACAAACAGAAAACTCAATAATTATATTTCAGCCAAACCATATATGGTATGGTGAAATATATTGTATTCGTAATGTTTCTTTCTTTCTTTCTCCTGTCAAATCTTCAAATCGAATCATCTCCGTCGTTCCGAGACCGAATGACCTGAAATTTGGCACAAGAGTAGAGTGGGTCAATACCGGGGTGCTTTTTTCTCATTTTTTACATATCTGCCTCTAAAATGATTTTATTGAAGTTTAAAGGTCACGTTTTGACCACAACGGTATATTTTGACCCCCTGTACCATTGAATTACAATGGAATGACCTTAAATTTGGTGTAGATAGGCATTAGATAGTTGGTAAAATGATCCAAGTAAAATTTTTGGCATGGACCAATTTCAAATTATTAATTTCTGCACTTTTCTGAGGGGAAATTGGTTTTCTTTCGGCCTTCTCCCGTGAACTCCCGTGACCCCAGAGCCCACAGGTGCCAGGTGCCAGCGGTCTGGGGAGAGCGAGAGTTAATTACTTTATGGACGCCAGCCAATCAGCGACGAGAAAGGCGAATGGTAGTTAATATTCATAAGCGGGGCCTTGCAATCCCGTTTATACACAAACAGATGCATATTACAGCCTTACAGTGGCCATATGTTACCCTGTGCCCGGTTTGAAATTGTAGTTTGCGAGGATTTGGAGTTCAGACAGGGTCATTTGAGCGGTAGCGGACGGTACGCGTGCATTGAACATCAGAATACAAGTCTGTGTCGATGAATTTACCAACATTCCGCATGGCACTATCAATCATTTTTGGCAGATTTGACTTTGGGGGTTAGTTGAGACAATCGAGAAAATGTTACTTGGCAGAAAACGCGGGAAAATTGGACAGTTTGCGTTTAGTTTTGATACGTAAGTTTGACAGTGGCGAGAATGCATGTATTTTTTCCCAAACAAATGTAGGTACTTCTAACGTTAGTGTTGTTGTTGTTCTTTTTTGACGTAAACTTTGTACATTCAAATTGTTAGTAACTTTAAACTGCCAGAGTTTGAGCCCAATAAAACACTCTTAGTACCAGAGTATCACCACTGACCTCCGAAAAGAAACCCCCGAACAAGGTATAGAAACTCCTATCCTCCAGGTCTTGCACGCTACGAGCAGGAAATTACAACACTCAGACAAGATTACGTCCGATGGCTGATTGCATACAAAGTAAAACAATTTAACAGTGGTATGCAGGGCATAAAGATTCTACTTAACAAAGAATTCGAAGGAAAATGAAATATATAGATAAAGCCCAATCAAGTTAACTTGTTGGTCCTGGGATTTTTCAGAAAAGAAATGAAGCGACAGGGTGGTAAAATTCTTGTAAAAATTCGAGACGTCTCCGTTTATGTAATGGCTCATACAAAACAAGAAGAAGATTGAAGTTTTTAGCTTGAAAAAAAAAACCCAACAACAACACACTCCTACTACACAACACCTGCACCTGCTTGACAATTATTAAAACGTATGCCCTACTTGATTAAAAAAAAGTTCTATGCAATAATAAATGTACCCACATCACAAGGAGATTATGACGGTACTTAGACCTAGTTATCGAAGTGGAAATTGTTGAATGGCTTCATGTAATTTCATGATGAAAATCTTCTGAATGGAAGATGCGTTTTTTTCACTCTCGGAAAAATAGGAGCTGCCGCAATTCTAAAAGCCAATCAGTTATGCATAGGCGCTCCTGTGGAAGATTATATTCTTCCATATGGGCCCGGTTCATATTGGGCAAGCTCTAGATCTGTTTTGACCTGGAATCAATTCACAATGTTAGTTCTCTTTTGGGGATAACTTACAGTTGAAATATTGCACTTTTGCACAGGGGTGACTTGGAACAGTCCAATGTTGCGTGGGAATGGGTATGGCTGAAATATGCTGTATTTGCACCCAAGCAAATGTCGGCCTTTCTAGTATTGCATACTGATGTGATATCTTATCAGTTTTTACCTTTTTCACTACAGTGCATTGTCAGACATGGGAGAAAAGACTGTTTGCGAGGAACATTATGGCTCGGAAAGCCTGCAGCAACGCTACACTCGATTGGATGATGGTACCATTGTGAAGCGGTCCATCGGTGGCCAGAGGTTCTCTTCGCTTGTACAGTTCTTCAGGGTAGGGACATGTCACTCAGTCAATCATTTAATCAACCAACCAATCAGGCAATCAATCAATCAATCAATTTATCAAACAGTCTTTATTCAAATTGGTCTCATAGTACAATACCCAGGACGTGATGTGCCACGAGGCATATTGTCCTGTATTCAAAGAAGAAGAATACGTTTATAGGACTGACAGTTTTCCATGGCTATGCCAACTGCAAACTGAGGCATACGTTCACTTTTTGGTTGGCATAGAGAATGTATCCAAGAACGATTATGTAAGTCACTGGCAAATGATTGTGGCTGCATCTGGCCTTTTACGAAATCTACATAGCTAGTAGTCGTAGAACTTGTGTATTATATGTCATATTACTAGTACCTGGATTGCTCATCTTTCAGTCATCATTAATTCCCTTTCTTGTCATTCCCAGTCAGTGTTCCTTCCTCAAGGCTACCCTGAGAGTGTCAGTGATGACTACCTGTCATACCAAATATGGGATACAGTACAGGTAACACAGACATTATTGTATATTCTATTGGCCTACTTAAGTAATGTGACATAACCAATTGGTCCCTCAATCTCTTCATTGATTTACCTGACACTATAAAACTCCCTGTAGTCTTGTTATGTCTTTGGTGATTAAACGGCTAATATGTCAGTTCTGACAGGGTTATGTTTTATCCATTTGCAACATTAACAAGCATTTTTTGTCCTAGATACGTCGATGTAAGTTAGACATCCAGGTAATAAGATACGCCAAAAAGTAGTTACTCAAGGACAAATTTTTTTGTACTGTTTAATAAGTTCTTGCCCCTGTATGCATCAGGCCTTCTGTAGCAGTATCACAGGTACCTTGGCTACACAGGCTGTACTGAAGGGGGTGGGAGTAGGAGATGAAACAGCCACGGCTGCGGGAGCTACCATCACATGGATCCTCAAGGGTAAGAAAAATATTCCAAGCATTCCGTTTATGATATCAATCTATTGGAAATATCTGTGTCTGTATAGCCGGTACAACTCTTCGGCATAACACACCAGCTTAATTTACAGACACATGGCATTGCAGCATCCTCCTACGCAGGGACATCCAACGGCGAAACCGTCTGTCTGGATGTACCCTGCTTTCTCAACCGTCACCCTTTGTTCCTGACCGCCCTGCTTATAAATATTAATGAGCTTACATTTATGTATGTGAGATCCCTTTTGAAAACTGAAAGGCCTTTTCTCTGATCTGATTGGCTGACAGCTGGTTTGGGGGGATGCCCACAGGAACCAAGAGTGATTGTTGAGAAAGCAGGGTACAGCCAGACAGGTGGTTTCACTGTTGGATGTTGACCCCTGCATAGGAGGATGCATTGTAGCAGCTGGTTACAATGAACAACTGTCACACCTAACTTTTGCACATTTAACTGTAGTCTAAGCATAGTGCCAAAAGTTTTTGCTTAAGATTCGTATTTGTTTTTATTCCAGATGGTACGGGAATGCTAGGAAGGATTCTGTTTGCTTGGCTCCAGGGGTGAGTAATATAAAACTGTTTTTTTTTCTGTCAATGCTAATATAAGATATGAATAGCCTTTCAAATTTGAATCAAATTATATTAATGTAGACATGTCTTTTTCTAACAGGACAAGCCTAGACTGTGATGCCAAAAGATGGAGGTAAAATTTAATTTGTTAATATTTTAATAATTTATATTCAGCTCTGAAGCAAACATATCGAGACGGATTTTAAGTTGGAGGTCCCATGTTTGAAGAGAGTCACATATCAAGTACGATTAAGAACCCACCACACTTGTCGAAAAGAGTAGGGGTCCATCCTAGTGTGAATGGATCAAACCTTACAGTCTGGTGCTGGATTGACATTGCGAGATGGTCACCTTAAATTTTGATGACAATCCCACCACAAAATGTAAATCCTAAAACAAGTTGTTTGTTTGAATTTGGAAGTTTGGTTGTAACAAGTGTATTTTGTATTTTGATCAGGTTGTTTGCAGATATTGTCAATGATTTCTCCATCTTCCTGGAGTTGGTGGCCCCAGCTTTCCCCTTGTTCTTCACTGGTATTGTGTGTGTGGCTGGAGTTGGCAAGGTAAGAACCAGTAGCCTAATAAACTTCATGAGTGCATTCCTATTCCTCTCTGGTTGCCTTATCCAATACATATTACCCTCTGCATTACCCCCTCACAAAATATGCTATATCTGCAAAGTTTTATTTTATTTTATACAGACCTGACAGCTATAGTTTCATATCGGATAGATACAAGGCTAAATTGTTTTATAGCATATTTTTGTATGTCTACATGCCATTGTCTTAGCTCTTGCCAACAGTGTCATTCATCTGTTTTACCGTACACGCAGGTAATTGACTGCAAGAATTTACAATTGATTTGAAGTACAAAAAAGGAAGAAAGGCCTGCATTTGGAAGCTTAAGGTCCCTTTTAGTAAAAAGGAAAACAACAAAAACTGAATTTTTCCTGGGATTTATTGTGTTCTACAGTACACAAATTTATGAATGTACATGTATCAGTAAATGAGTTAACCTACATGTACATTGTATGTTACTTATCATGTTTTTCTTCTTCATTTCTGTTAGACATAACGACACTTAATAATATATATATGACAGTTGCTGCAGTTTTAGATTCTAGTTCTAGTTGTAGATTCCATGCTTGCATGGATTGTGATATCTACATGTATGATAATACAGACTAATATGCTTGTATGACTGTACGTTGATCAGGCCATCGTTGGCGTGTCTGGTGGTGCGACCAGAGCGGCGCTCACCATGCACCAGGCACGGAGAGACAACATGGCGGACGTGTCCGCGAAGGACGGAAGTCAGGTGAGGCATAAAAATTTACATAATACAGGCATTAAAATTGAGTACATTTACATGTTGATGACAAATATTATCATTTCTTTAATCTAGAAAGTGTGACAGTGCATAGTTGCTACTAAGGTTGCAAAAACACAGTTCACAAATGACTAAAAAAATGTTTCTTGAAGAAGAAATAAAGTCACACATTCATATACAGTGCTGTAAGAATGTTTTTCTTCCTATGTTAGAGTTTTCTATTATTATTAAAAGTACTTACTTAATTTACTATATACTTCAGTCTTGAGTTTTTGTTTTCTTACATGTTATTGTACAGATCAAAGTTTCTTTTGCATTATATTGATCTATATTCTAATACACATGCTGTTTATGATAAGTTTTCAATTAGTAGGCTACATGTAAAGATTTATGAATTATTGTAAATTAATAAATCATGAATATACAGCCATGTATCTCATACAGTACATAACACTACAGTCTACATAGTAGTACATCACACAAAAAAACTCCTTGTCCTAAGATTGTTCATATACAATGTAGATCTACTAATTAAATACATTGTAGTATATACATGTACCTATAGTGATTTTAAATGGTTTTGAATTAGAAGTCTACATAATGTACAGATTTCAGATTTTAAAGAGTAATTTATCATTATGAATAATATGTATGATACATAATGATATTATGCATGATTATGTTGTCACCCCTATTACAGGAGACCCTGGTGAACCTAATGGCACTGTTAGCAGGACTAGTGGTCACCCCTATGGTAGCAGATAATCCACTGTAAGTACACTTTCAACATATCATAATAATTGTCAGTTTTCCATGTTTCATTTTTTCTTTGCTCTACCAAAAGACAGCAACAATACATTATTGAAGGCTCTAAACCAAATGTAATAAATTTGTCCAAATGATAAATTGATATCAAATAATATCTGTGCATGTGATTATCTGAACACAAGGTCTATACATTGTATATCAATATTGAACATGCTTGTACATGTACCTATCTTACAGTAAAAAAAGGCTAGGGTTTTTCTAAGACATGTCGGGGAAACAGGAAACACCATATTCCTAGGCCTTCCCCCACACATCCAACTAGACATTATGTTATCAAAAGTAGCAAGTAGTTGCCTTAAGTTTGTTTTCACTAATGTTTCGATCAGATAGTCTTGTTAATTTGTTAATTGTTCTTCCATATAAAGCCAATACTGATAATACAAGAAAGTATAACAGGTGCCATAATCCCGAGAACTTCATCATACTTTCCATTTCCAAGCTTGACACTAAGAATCCAACTAAGCCAGAAGACATGGCAGATAGCGAATAACAACAATGATGATGACCTTAACTTACCTTTCTGCACCAAAGAATAAAGACTGATAGAAAATGAAAGCACTAATAATGTGACAATTAATATAACACCATTCGTATTCTTATCATTATGATTTATGAAAACCATGAGAAATGTGAATCCCATCGCAAAAAAGCCAAGCCACCAGATAGCCAAGACTGATGCTTTTAGCAATAACCAAAATGTCCCGATTATCTTCCATAGCCAACTTGGTTTATGACTTGAGAGTTTACCCAATGTTAGTGTCTCTGGGTCTGTGGGCTGAAACTCTACAGTCGGTACTGACATTGGAGTTGGTAGTGACTTTTCTTTGCACTTTGTTACAACCTCATGCAGAGTGGTTTCAGTACAAAGAAGCTCTACTCCTCCCTTCTCTAGCCCTTTCATTGTAGCCATACATGCAGAAGAAATTTCAGCAAAATCTGTCAAAACTTCATTCTTTTGAGCCTGCAATACCTTGATGGTCTTGGTGTGTTCTTGGTCTTCCTTTGACTTCAAACTGTCTTTTGCTTCTGTGAGCTGTTGTACTGCTTTATGTAGAGCTTCATCAATTTTGTCATTTCTTTCCTGTTTCTGTGTGTTCAGAGCTGTCTCCTTGTTTCTCAGATCTTGTAGATATTTGTTGTAAGTTTCCATGATCTTTCTTGCTTCAGTGATAAGCATTTTTGCAGAAACTTTTCTTTCCTGTGAGGCCGCTTCCAAGTTGGTTGTACTGTGACCTTTGTGACCTTCTCCCAAACATTTGGTGCAGACTGGAACCTGGCACTGGATACAGTACAGGTTGATGTCCTCAGAAGGGTGAGAAGTGCACTTGACTTTGTGCACATGGTCTTCGTTCTTTCTTGTTGTCCTCTTGCGTAGTGTGTCACATAGATTTGCTACGGTGGTATTGCTGGGAAAGTCAGCCACTCCCATGTTTGGTAGATTGATTTGCTGACAACAGTTCAACTTTGGGCACTGGAAGGTCCCTCCCCTCCCTGCATGGTCCTTTAGACAGTCCTGACAGAAGGTGTGCTGACAGGGCAGCATCTTGGGCCTGGTGAACAGCTCCAGGCAGATGCTACAGGACAGTTCCTCCTCAAATTTTGCCTGAAGACTTGGTGGTGCTGTAGCCATGGTTGTTTTTGATCTGCTCATGTGACTGGCATATCCAAGTCCATTCTGTGTTGACATTGTGCAGGGTTGTAATATTTATTCATGACAATAACAAGGTATTATAATAGTTATATAGTCAAGTAAGTCAAGTCAAGGGTCACATGCAAAAGAAGTAAACACGGCTATAATGTCCTGCATTAGCATTCAAGA
>NC_049995.1:8696555-8730570 GCF_000003815.2 Branchiostoma floridae
GCAGGTATTCCGTTGTGACGGGAATTTAGTCAACTTGGCAGCTACACAACTTTTGAACAGAATAGATTAATTTTTGACTTTGGAATAGCTTAGACTTTGGGGTTGCAAAGAATTAGTTTGTTTTGACATCATTCTACTGAGCTGGACTATGCATGCTAATTAGAATTTAAACTAGAAATTATCAAAGCAATGAAACAAACAGGTGTGGTTCTTGCATTCCTTCAGGTTGACCTGGTTCCTGTTCTTTGTGTTCACCTGTCTGCACCTGTTTGCCAACTACAACGCCGTCACCTGCGTCGTCATGGAGACCCTGAACCAGTCCCGCCTGCACATCCTGGTGTCACATTACCTGCGGACGGGCGTGGTCCTAAACCCCGCCCAGGCTAACGTACAAGAGCCTGTGGTGTTTGGTAGGCTCTTGTTTTTTCTTAATCATTCAGATTTAAGATACAGGCCAAAAAAATTATACATTTTTACCTCATCCCTCATGATCTCAATGAAAAGCAGCCTGCAAGTCAATTTGAGTTTCACATTGAGTAAATAGAGCTTAAACAAGAAAGGCATTTTCACGAAAATGCAGAATGCTTTTCCTTTTGTCAAGCTACTCTCACACAATGAAGTTATACCATCAGGCTTGCACTGTAGTATTGCGAGTAGAAAATAATTACCAATGCAGATTTTGCTATGGCAAACATGTAAATTGCTCATATTTGCTGTACAGCAGCGAGCTGATGTGCTGATGTCACAGGCAGTTCTAAGCGCTGATTGGTTCATGTCAGTTCTAAGCTCTGATTGGTTCATGTCAGTTCTAAGCTCTGATTGGTTCATGACAGAGGAAGAAGAACACAAAAACAATATGCTTTTTCCTATCAGGGAAAAGTTAAGATCATAAATGAACAAAGGAAAAAACAGATCTACACATGATAAAGAACTGTATAATCATGCACTGATGAAAATCAACTGAAGAAACATAGGTCTGATTGGCTGCATTGAATGTGTTGATGGTTTCAAAATGTATTTTGCTCATAAAATGTGTTTTTATGTTTTTCACAGCTCAGAAAAAGTCCACCAGAATAAAGCTGGGATCACCAATGAGTTCTATAATACAGAGGTGGGAAAGTAAAAATGATACAAACTTGAGTTCTATTCAGGTTTATGAAATTCAGTGCACAAGAAAGCTCAGGAATATTCATGGAAATTTAACCAAGATGATTAAGGTATGTTATGTTGATCTTTAGGGCGACAGATTTGGACAGTGCCATTCACAGTAACTCTGAGGGGAGGTACCTTCTTGGCATGCCCACTTTAACAGGTAATGTCTTAGTATGGAGCTTTTTTTAAGGGCATTTTTCAGTTTTCTCTTATAGGTAGCCTCTACTAAACATACAGACACTTATTGGTTTATATTCCTATCAATTCATGGAGGAATTTTCTCAGTGAGAGCATGAAAATCATGCACATTTAACATGTAGTACGATCATATGAATAACATCCTAGCCTTGGTGCCATCCCTGTGTTTCTTTATGCTTAGGCACCTAGTACATGAGATATTTTCCTCTAATGTACCTTTAAATATTTTTAAAAAGTTAATATAGGTTTTTCATGATTGTTCTAACATTACATATGTACATGTGGATTCAAGCAATTGTTTTTCCCTTCAGACATCAACATAGTTCTGCACCAGGAATCATCCCACCTAGACTTCATAAAAAGCTGTTTCCAAGCAGAAATAATTGACTATGTTATAGAACACAGGTTCTCCAAACTCCAGGTAGGGCCATGTTTTTTTATAAAAAGTTTTTTTGTGCAAATACTAAAGCTACATTTATTTCTTAATGCACGAAACATTAAAAACATTTGAATTATTTACCTTGTAATTTATGACACTGACGGCATTCAGATCTATTCATAGGATGTCTGTTGCTTTTATTTTTTATTTTCACATGCCCACTCCATTATTTTCTTGCAAAAATTCGAAAACAAAGTGGTAGCCTAAGGATTAACATCGACTCTCATATGATTTTGCCGGGTATCCAAAGACTGCCACATTAACAAAACAGTGTTATCATTAGGCTTAGTGGCGTGCCCTAGGGCACGTCACTAATGGATTTTCTAATAAAGTCTCAAATTCTTTAAGACTGTCTTGAATATCCAGATATTATATGAAGTGTGCATACAGTGGGGATTACTGAATGCTGCAATAGATAATTACCTGCAACAGAAGGTTATGCAGGGATCGAAATACTTTTTTTTTGCTACATGCAAAATTGCAAGTTGGCAAAAATTTTACATGCAATTTGAAAAATTTACATGCAAAATACAACTAGTCTATACTGCAATGTTCTAGCCAGCATCCATCATTCTGTACTTTTTCTGTACTCTGAATTTTGCTGCTCAGGATGGATAAGAATTTTGCACATTCTCTCACTTTTGACGGACAGAAATCGGCACATAAAAATACAGACAGAACTTTAATTTTTGGAAAGATATCCACATAATCAGCATGTACGTTTGCAGCAAAGCCAAATTTTATTATTTATAACACCTACTGACGACCGGTGACGATCTCCGTCAGGCAAAAAAAGGCAACGTGGCATCAGTATTTTTACTATAGGCCAGGTATTTTCAACATGCAAGATTGCAAGTTCAGAATTTTTTTATGTGCAAATCTCAAAAATGACATGCAAATTGCAAGTTAAGTATGTGTATTTCGAACCCTGTTATGTTTTCGGTACCATTTATGTGTCTGTATAACTGTGGAAGCTGTGAATAATAATGGATCCTTACAATATTTGGAAGGTTCATGTACATGTTTAGGTAGGGGTCAGGAAAACAAAGGACAAGTTCGATGATGAGCCTCCTAGCAGCTTTCTATGGTACAGCAGCAGAGCGTCTGGTTTTGATATCTGATATTTTGGATGTGGCGGTCTTAAGGTATCCAGCACATAATGGCAGTTTGAAGGCCTGACATTATGTTATCTTCCAGGTTCATTCCAGTGTCCCATGCTATGACAACCAGGCCCACTCTCTCATTCCTAGTGACAAAGCATTCCAGTCCATGGTGGAACAAGGTAACCCTAGTCTAGTGGGAAAATCTTTTCCACTACCAATTTGCACTCACTTTCCTTACGTTTCGGTGTCGATCAGAAGCCTTCCTCAGAGCTTCTGACTGGAGTTCTGCTTCTCACCGCTATATGTAGCAGATGTAGGTGGCGCTTTTGCAGCGAGAACACAATCCCAAATGTGGCTAACATTCCTAACGTAAGCAAAGTGAGTAGAAATTTGTTGTGTTAAAGAATTTTCCTATATAATACTGTATTGTACCAACCTGATGAAATCATTTTCAGAAATTCCATCAATTTATTTATTGAAACTGACAAGACTATCAACCTGATAAAAGTTATAGGACTCAACCATAATATGTAAATGTAGTTCCAACTAATACTGTATATTTTTTCAGGGGAAATGCTTATATAAGATACTTTATACATCAATACAAAATGCCAGTCATGTAGTTGAATTGAATCAACAAATATATACCCATCCAAACTCATTTGATGACTTATGTCTGATAAAATCTAATTTTCTCGAAAAAAAAACCAGCATATTTTTGTTGGTATTTGGCTGTGTAACATGGAAACTATCCTGCTGACAATTCTTATGTTGACAAACTTAACACCATCATGAATTCATTTTGTTTTCATTCTTTGGATAAATTCTTTTAAACCGATAAGATAAAACTTTTTTTCTCCCATCCTAGCCAACCACAAAGCATTGTGGGAGCTGGTGGACTCTTCCCATGAGGTGGCAGCACAAGTCTTCCCATCATTCCATGCAGGTCTGGCGCACGCCGGTTGGACGACTCACCGCACGCAGCTCGGACCTGACGAGTGGAGGGCATCCTGGGATATCCACGGTCTCTCTGACAAAAAGTCTTACTAGTAGCATTCAAAAGATGTTATATATTTTATTCATTTCATTTCGTAGATGGAATGTAATTTATCTAAACTCACTGTACTGAATGAGGAATTATTCTAACCATAGAGGTAGAGCATTTGAAATTAAGTTTCTAATCATACATTACAATACATTCGGAAATTTCCAAACACATTATATTACATTCAACTTGGAATATCCACTTCTTCGAACAAAGTTTACTAGAATGACATGTAGTATTCTAGCCATACTTTCCACCTGTACCTTATATTAGAAGCACTTACTTCTGAAAAGCTCACTGATATGATATTTTATTTCTGATCATCAAAAGTATAAAGAATTTGTCAAATTCCTAGTATCATATCATATCATAAAATTTCAATATTTAATTCTCACAATATTGATAACAAGCAAAGTAATCTATAATATACTCTGTACTATTCAGTTATCAACTTATAGTGTTTATTGCAGAGCAGATGAAAGGAATAAGTGCCTTTACTCCTTAATTACCTTTACACACAACAGTATATTGGCCTGAACATTTGCCAATATATATGTTTTGCTAATGATGATGATCATAATTTCTGTAGAACCACCAAATGTACTCAGTCTGGTAGCAACACTTGTCAAAACCATTACACTCAAATTTTTATTTCAGTATAATAAATTGCACAATAGATTTTTCTAATTCTCAGTGTCGTTTTGAATTCTCAGTTTAATTCTTACCATTTTACAGGGCTCGAAATACCACCTGCATATGCACGTTAGTGCAGGGGAAATTAGATCTGTGCAGGTATTTCTAGCGTCTACCTGCACCCAACCTGCACTGGGCCATGTACTGGATTTACATAAATGTCCTATGATGTAGGTGCATGTGGATTGTTATTAGCTGCATTGGCTATTACCACCTAATAAAGTAGAAGAAAAAATAGCAATAGTTCCTTAACAATTTTAGTAGGATCCATACTTCATAAATTCAGAGTGGTGCAGGTAAAATTTGTCTGGTGCGGGTAATTTTCAATGTTACCTGCAGGTATGCAGAAAAAAGTATTTTGAGCCCTGATTTTAGAACCAGTAACATAATCCATGAATATCTTCACTATACAGTCAAACCTGTATTAGGGGCCACCTCTACAGAGGGGCCACCTGTCCATAGTGGCCACTTTTTGTCGGTCCCTTGTGTATTTTATCTACAAGTTACCACCTCTATACAGAGGCCACCTGTCTATAATGGCCAAATTTGTCCGGTCCCTTGAGTGGCCGCTATAGACAGGTTTGACTGTAATTATTTCTGCAATGTTCATTGAATGAGTAAAAATGGAAAGATCATGGCATAGACACTTTCCCCTCTTTCAGCAGTTCCTCCTTCAGTCTGTGCTGTTCCGTGATTTTGTCACACAGAATCTCGTGTTCGCGGTCGACCTCTGCACTCCGACCGAACTGGTCCGACATGAAGGCATCCCACTCCTGCTTCCTCCCTTCCCTTCTGTTCTTCAGGGGGTCAGCCTAAAAAGGTCAAAGGTGAAAAGTAATGTTTTCAATACACCTCTTTCACACGGCGGACATGACAGAATGATCGAAAATGAGGTCAATGAGGCAAAGAAAGAAAAGCTAGGTACAGAATAAGTTCCCATTCAGTTTTTCTCCCAAACCACACTTATTTTCAGAATAAAAGATCAAATTAATAATATCATAAGTAGTGTTATGCACAGAAAATATGTTGCAACTTAGAGTAGCAAAGATCATTCTCATAGTCCCGCACACCTCCATCAAAATGATCGACAAAATATAATTTAGAAACATAATTTAATAATGTAAAAAATTTGCATCATTTCTCTAATTGGTTGACTTGGTAATTGCCATGCTTTCATTGGTTGAACAGCTAATAATGATGGACCAGCCTAATACGTGCCATGTGGGCTCATTTTCGACCTATCATGTCAGATGGGAGTAGATGGATGAAAAAGGTGTCTTCTTTCAAACTTACAGGGAAAGTTAATCAGAATGTATCTACAATCTAGCCAGAATGTCTCTATAATCTAGCCACTCCTTCCTACCTTTGCCATTTTCTCCTCTGTTTCACTGATCTTCTCGCACATTGATGTGGCAACTCTCACTGGGGTAACAAACATTATGTTGTATATGTAAACAATATCACATCCTTAAGACAGATATATAACAACTTTGACAAGATTTTGACAAGGTGAAGATACTGGATTCCGAACAGGATAAGTTTCCTAGGGCAGTGCAAGAGGCATTTACATCAAAATCCATCAAAATTCCCTCAACCAAGACGGGGGTCGATACCGACTTCCAAGCACCTTTGACCCTTTGCTGACGTCACACATCCAGTGACGTCACACTTCCTGTCTGGATGTGTGACATAGGCTTTGGGTCATTTCAGCTTGAAAAGGATCAGAGGACTGATTGAAATCTTGATGGTAAGCGCTTTATTTTGTGCACAGATTTAAAGTGTAAAATTGTATCATAATAGCTATATTTTATTCAATAAGGCAGTCCACATCTCTGCTGGTACACCTAGCTCTTCTTTTGTCCCTCTACACCAGGGAGTCACAGGAAAATTTGGATACTGCATGTGCCACTACACAACCTGTATTGACTAGAGTCTCCTCCTTGAGACTAACTTGGGGCCCAGTGTGAATGTGTGTGCATAAAATGGCAGGAGATCTAAACGGCTAGCCTGGTATCCAGCCGTATTATAGCTCCTGAGTCTCTTCTGTCCTCTCAGAGATATAGCAGAGAGGACAGAGGAGACAGAAACTATAATATGGCTGGATACCAGGCTACTAAACACAAGGAGCTACAGTTTACAACAACTGTTTTGACTCACAGTTAGCTGTGACCTGTGCCAGGTTGTCCTCCAGGAGCATGGTGCATGCTGGGATAGTTTGTCCCATCTGTTGGGCATGGCCCAGAACAGCCTCCAGTCTCTCCTCCTCACGGTGGTTCCTCTTCCCCGGGGGGGGGGGGGGGGGAACAGCAGAGAAAATGGTTTTTTAGATTTGGAAGAAATTGTGACATTAAACCATCAAACTTGAGCCAATAACAAAGGAGTGTTTATCTGAAAAAAGTTCCTTGACAAAACTAAGGACACCATTACAAGTTTGTCTCTTTTTCTGTGCAGATACGTGATACCTTGATACCAATGAATAGAATAAGAAAAAAGTAATAGTTATAGTCCCTGTTTTAAGTGTTTAAGGTGCTCTTTTGTTGGCTGGATGGCCTCTCTCACACCCCTCGCAAACCAGTCCGGATCCTGATCAAGAATGACAGTCCTCTCTGCTCTATGTCAATTTTGTATCATAATTACATGCATAAGGACCAACCTCAAACTCCCTTATGAAGCACTTGATCTCTCCCTGCACCACAGGCCTGTGGTCCAACAGTCGGGCATGGATCTCACCAACATCTGAGGGGAAATAAAAACATAACGCTAGTTCACGATGCCACCTACATTACAAGGGTCATTAACCTCTCAAAAATCGTGACCAAATCTCCAATGATTCCGATGTCTCTCAAGACATACGCATATTCCAAATATCAAAACAAAGGCAGTCCAGATCCAGCGCATACTCGAGTTATTTTGTTGACAGTCACAAACTCACATAGACACATATGCACGAACAACGGTCTCGTTATTCTGGTATAAAGCGCGCATACAACTGATTCAAAACACATCTACAATGTTCCTTGTGCTCTCAGACTACTTTTCTGCACTCCATAACCCCTTAATCGTCACAAATTTCGCATAAATCTACCAAATCCACACACGGAAGCACTCACAAACCTTTCACAACACCTTCCGCCGCCATCTTTATCTGACCTTTGACCTATCAATAACCAGTCGTTAACCTATTGAAACTTCTTCCAAACAACCTTAACTCAAGACTAGAGTCGCATACAAACTACCTCAAGTTCCTACAGGTTTATTGAAGATTGTAACAAACATAAACGTTTCAATTTTGTGCTCTGAATTTTATGACTTTTATTGCGTAATCCATACAGTGGGATAGTCTATCTACGGCAAGCCAGAAAAGACATTTTACAAAACCATTTTTAAAAAGTATTTTAGATTTTATCTGGCAGAATTTCAGGTATTTTTCATGTCATATCATAATCATAATTTTTTAAATTGAAATTAATATTGTTTTGATATGTCTATGTATTAAAACGAATATTTTATGTTATGTTGCGGTGTAAAAGTCTTTTCTGGTTGACCGTAGTTGACCTCTGTGCTGCACTATTTTCATCATGGCGGACCAAGGGGAGATTGAGAAATACATGTACAGCGCACTAGACCTGGTAAGTCTCGCAAAATAACCACATTTACAGCCTCAAAACATTTTCAAACGCTTTCTAAAACCTCGAGGAACCATAATCTAACGTTTGGTTCTGCTGTTATGTCAGGATTTGGCCGTTATTTTGAACTGCGTCATGCTATTTTTTGCGAAGTCTGCGAAATTTCGTATGCAGGTTGCGTGATAGGAAGTTTTAGAACGTGCGAAAGTAGGTCGTCTCGGTTGGGGAAATATTGCTGTCTGCGTTATCATAACAGATAAATATAGTTTACATGAATGTGGACTGTCATTTCTAGTATTTCAAAGCAAAATGAAGTGTGAAAACGGCTGCAAATAATCTATATACTACAAATTATAATCTACAAACAAGAAGATTATGATATTACTCTAAAACTTCTGTCTGTGTTATTATTACAGATAAATATAGTTAACATGAATGTGGGCCGTCACTTTTAGTATTTCAAGGGCAATAATGCATGCAAACGACTACAAATAATCTATATACTACAAATTATAATCTACAAACAAGAATATTATGATATTACTCTAAAACTTCTGTCTGTGTTATTTAACTTATTATTACAGATAAATATAGTTAACATGAATGTGGGCCATCATTTCTAGTATTTCAAGGACAATAATGCATGCAAACGACTACAAATTAGAGTGAAACACACATAATATTCTACGCATTGAACAAAGTCATAGATTTGAAATGAATTATGATAAAACATTGCAGACACACATTACATTACAAAGTCAGAACCGAGTTGATATTAAATTATATTTACAAGCAACACATTTTCACAAGCTGTCTTGCTGTTATTGTAACATAATTTAGCAAACTCTGACATTTTATAAATTAAACACGAATATTGTTCTGTTTCAAAATTGAAATGGTCAGGCATTCTCAAAGGAGACAGTGCAGTTGAGTGCAAAGGGACAATAACCTTGAATGACCTTTGTATTTCAACTGCTGTACAAAAAAGCAACTATCCTCATTTTAATACTGTATACCTCAGTTTACATCAATGAAGATTAGACATCCAGGTAGTAAGATACGCTAGATAGCAATTATTCAATCTAGACATGGTTTTGGGAACGGTCAGACATCTTAGAATTAACGTTAAATAACATGTAACAGTTATTACTTTAGCAAATAACTGATACCCTCACATTGATGTTACATTTTAACATGTCATGAAGCAAAATTTTTTCTGCAAGAATTGTGAAAACTGACAACATTCTAAAATTGTTTACCGTTGTTATTTGTTGTTGTTGTTCTGACCAGCAATTTTACACCAGACAGGTAATGTGTCGATGGTCATGACGGTTGGTTGTGGTGCTGACCGCGAGGGCATCAGAAGGTAAAGGAAGGGACGCCGCACGACAAGTCTTACTGTGCACCTCTGATTACATGCAGATGCTGTCATATGTCTATTAGTATCTATATAGTAGTTGGTATAAACTGGTCTTCTGTATTCACTATTCACTGTTTTGTTTTCTACAAATTGTAGTAAATTACTTTTTAAGTTAAAATGGGGTAAACAGTGGGGTTCGTTATTGTACTTTTTTCTGATTGGCTATCTTCTATGGTAACAGTCATTCACCCCAATATCTGCTTGGATTTGAATATTGTTTGGAAACTTAAGAGTACATATATACTTGCTATTTCCAGATGAAACAAACTACCTTGTTGCAATGACATTGATACTATTCAACATCTATTCATTAAGTAATCAGAGCTATTAGACTGAAGTGACTACCCTACAACAAAGAAATGAATTAGCAAATTAAAAAAAAAAGAGTCCGATCACTGAGTAAAAATGTTAAGGAACATGCCTTGGGATACAAGAAGGCCAGTTTTTGTATTTATGCATTTGTGGAATGTGTTTCCTGGGTTTAAAAAGGATCTTTGATTTAACAAATCCAGTACATTTGAATTCATCTAAAAGGTTATTTCAAAAAAGAGAGTTTTTTTCTTCATGAGAACTGTTAGATCTCAGGAACAGAGAATTACAAGTAGGTATAGGAATTTGAAGGCCATGTGTAGAAATTTAATTGTTACATATTGGCACTCTGACACAGACAGTGTTACATGTACATGTGCTGTGTTGTTACAGTGTTATAATACAATGTACAGTGTTCAGAATACCATACAAATATCAAATCTAGCTAGCAAGTTCTGTAGTGACCTTTAACCAATTGTTCTCAAGTAGTAAATACTAAAAATAGCCTGGTGTCCTGCCTTCCTTGTGTTTTCTCCAGTAGTGGTAGCTATCAGAGCAGACACAAGCCAAACCAGGCAGGGATCCAGGCTAAGAGGAAAAGAACCCAGAAAACACATTCTTCAAGAATGCAATATACTTTTAGCTGCTCTCTGTCTAGTAGTAACCGTAGCGAGGACGTTGATCCTCCGCTTCGCTCAGTACCGTTTGTATAATTCGTTTCGTGTCCCGGCAGGCTCGCGCCGCTCTGGCCAAGGGGGAGGTCCCTGTAGGCTGCGTCATGGTAACCATTTTGCTTTTTTATGTTCCGTTTTTGAGGATTATATTCCTTCTATTCAGCACATGGCCTACTGAAGAAAATGCTACACTCACTTACTACTAGAATGTCTTTTAGCTTAAAGTGTGCTTTGGGCCCCTTTTCCTTTTGATTTACCTGTTGTATTCTTCTCTTTAAGGGTTGTCAAGGAAGTTGTCAAGAAAGACTTGACCATCAATAAAAAAATCTGAGAATTTATAGTTGAATTATACTGGAGCAGTAGTATTCAACGGTGTCACCAATAATGTAAAATGTATATCTATAATGAAAATTTTGGGGCCTAACTTTCAACTTTATCTAGTTTTGAAAGCATACTTTTATCAGAAGAGGTTTGCTCCTAATATATCAAAATTATGATACAAATTAATATTTTTTGACTTTGAAACTATCGCACTATCTATTCCACCTGTAGTATTATTCAAGTAACCTTAAGACAAGTGTAGGGTCTTCAGTGGTAGGCCAAGCTGCTGCCAAGACAACACCGTTTTATTGTGTTTGATTTTGTTGTGTTTTTTTTTATTCTGATAGTAAATATATTAACTACAATCAATGGTATCAGGCCAAAGATCACTGCTATTAAAACTGTTCACCTCTTCCTCACTATCATCATAATGATTATGGTTTGCTTTTATTTTCCATATTATGAATATTAGTTACAACAATGCAAAAATTAGAACATAGGATGTGCGAAATATGATAAATTTAGCAGTACTTTTACCAGCTACCCAAGCGTTTTAATAAGTTTTGAAGAAGGACCGAAGAGAGATCCAATTTGGCAGGGTGTAGCTGCAGTACTGAGAGAGAATGATAGAGGGCAGAGGTGAGCAGTATGCTGTTGTAGCAGTTGTGATTCTTGTTGTCTGGGTACCTGAACCTTACATGAGAGCCAGGGACTTTGTCTAGGGTGAATTATCAATGTGATATCTACATGTGTATGATATACTTGAGAACTACCATTATATATATCTATAAATTATATAGTACTTTGGTATTATGATAAGACAAGAAAAAGATCATGTATTATTCACAAGGGTCACGGTATGGGTAAAGTTGTTCATTTCGTTGACAAATTTTTCATGTCATTGATAACGTGTGCGATGTTTTGTGTTGCCTTGCACTTTGTAGGTTTACTGTGTCACTGTTTGTTGCTAGCCAGCAATAGGACATGTTGTTTGCTGTTTATAATTACTTTGTGACATTCATCTGGAATCCATCCTATTTTGGCTCCTAGCAATGACCACCTTCATGCAGAATAGTCTTGCTCCCATCCCCATTTAAATGTTTATCACCTGCATTGATTGGGGACCATTTGGTCCCATTTGGAAAAAGGGAGTAACGCCTACTTGGCCCTGTTGAACACCCTGTGGCTACCGGGCTATTTTGGGGCTTTGGGGATTTGTTTAAAATCATATGAGTTAAAATCATCCCGGGACCCGGTGACAAATTAGTGGAATCGGAGCTCAGCTGGGGCTACATCTCCTTTGGCCACCCATGCAAATGGGACTGTAGCATAACCTGTGCAAGGCAATTCTGCAGGGAAGTGATAAAAAAAGCAAATGGAATAGGAGGGATTCCAGGGTACTGCGACTTGTGAATGTCTATAGAGAGGCCTCCTAACAATAATCATCTTTACAGTTCTGTAGATATTGAAGTACACATGTATAACAAAACATTCAGCTTTGCTATGTGATTTTTGTTGTTGAAAGACATGTTCATTAGACAGATATTCATGTCTTCAATTTGTTTCCACTTTTGTTTTTCACCCTAGGTGTATCAAGGACAGGTAGTAGCACAGGGACACAACAGAGTTAACGAGTCAAAAAATGTGAGTAGCAAGAAGTGCTGTAAATATTGAATACAACACAGTGTATATATTCTGTATCACCCTCAGTAGCAGCCCTCTCGCGGATCGGATCGCCCGAAGGCCGGAGTAATACAACATGTTGTATTTTATTTATGTCATACCCAGGTCGGAAAACACTGATTTAATTGCCAAACTACTCATAAAAAGAATAAAATGCAACTGTACACATTGTTTTAACCTGCACCAACAACTTTATTCTTTAAGAGCGGCAAGTTCGAACAAAATTTTAACAAAAGAACTTCATTCGTTTGCATGGAAGCCTGTGTGATACGGAAAGTTATTGGCCGGTCCAGAACACCTATATCAAACATTATCGATGCACAGGTATGACATAAATGCCTATAACTTACCAGTGATTGAACGCCTTAAACTTAACAGTGATAGAAAATTCACAGTAAGTTTTCTGAATTTAGAATGTCACTCCAGATTTATATTGTTGCTTATTGGATTTTTCCAAAATGTTTCCCCCTCCAGGCCACAGTCCATGCTGAGATGGTAGCAGTTGGTCAGCTGCTGGAGTGGTGTATGAAGGTCGGGCTGGATAAGAACGAGGTGCTGCCCATTGTGCAGCTGTATGTGACATGCGAGCCCTGCATCATGTGTGCTGGGGCACTCAGACTGCTCAGTATCCTTCTACTGGTGCTACTGTTGATCGACTTGTAGAGCAGTGAACAGTAATGGAAATCTGTATTGGCGATAATGTAAAATTAGCAAGTTCAGGGTGTCATAATCTCATCCGTGAACATTCCAGGTCATAAGAACTCACCCCACACAGCAGCCCGCTATCTCAAGTGTCCAAAAGTCTAATCTTTAAACTTTCTGACCAGTGCAAGATATTTCAGCGGTCAAAACTGCCGCCATCTTGCCTTTCCATGACATCATTTTAGGGACTGACCACTTCAAATTAGGGGTCAGCACAGGCCGAAAAAATTAACCAAAACCTTGTTTTTTGCTGAATCTGAACATCTGCAACCTACACTGTCTCACCAATATGAAATGTTTCTTACATTTTCCTGCTAAAAGTAGAAAATAGGCTAAAATACTGTATGGACTCATTTTGGGCCTTCTGCGCCTGCGTCAATTAGGGTCATTGCCCTGTAGAGTTGTGGAAGACAGAGAAATCTATGGCTGTGTACCTAATACATGTACCTGTATCTGTTAAATTATTCAGAACCTAAACATCTGAAGTACCTGGTAACCTTACTGATTTTCGAAAGTAGGATTTTTCTAATGAATATCTATTTCTTACCTCTGAAGAATGCAATTCTATGTAAGATGTAAAGTTTAACCCCCAGGAAATGGCCTCCCTTAATATATAGCTTATATATAAGCTTAAAAATGCTTAAGGGGATGTGGTCCAAGTTTTGACGCTTGAGCCTTAGCAGAATGTACATGTACAAGTTGCATTGGTTTTTGCTCAAACCACAGTTCTATATATTATGACAGGTGCATTTTGAAAATTTTAGACTCGTGGTAGAAAGTAAACCAATTTGGAACCTTTTGCTGTGAAAACATATTCAGCAATTATATATTGACTATTGTAGTGGACATGACTTGCATGACAAAGTAACTGTCAAAGAAAAGAAGTAAGTTGAAATCAACATGTAATGATCATGCCTGCATGTAATGTCCTTGTTCATGAAGGTGATTCTGAGAGGTGAATATATAATGTCCTTTTTAACCTCCTTGGATGGATAGAGAAAATTTAGGACCATGCTAGCCATATTGGATTAGTAAACTGTGTTTAACATATTATTTCTTTTCTGTCAATGGGAAATGATTTGTATTCTAGTAGTTATTCTAGTAGCTAAGCATTTTAGAGCCAGTCTTTTAATTTGCTTTCCATTGTACAATGTACATGTACCTTAAAGGCCATAGAATGAAATTTAGAACTACAGAAAGCATAGCACAGGATATATTTCCTGAAAAGTCAAGAGATGATTATCTTTAAAATCTGAGCCCTAGGTCTGGAAAAACATACTTTTCTTATAACAAAAAGGCCAAGAAAGAAAGCTCTTAAAATGTTTTGCCAATGTCTGTACATTTCTGTTTAGTGCTCCAATATGGCTAGCAGGTATCATATTACAGAATCTCTGGATGTGTATGACACTGCTGCTGTGATTGTGATTCATGACCTATATAGATCATACAGCCCTTGCCTGTGCTCCTATATGGCTGGCAGGTGTAATATTACAGAATCTGTAGTAGTTACCAGTTTGCGATAGCAAAACTTGTATTTTTCTTTGTGTACAACCCTGCTAGCTGCTTCCAATGAATGCTTGTGACTGTGATGTCTGCCTGAGTTTGTTTTCCTGGGTGCACCGAGGCATGATTCCCCTTAACCGACCCATACATCCCCACGGTGTGGTACGGGTGCCCCAACCCCCGCTTCGGGGGGTGCGGCTCGGTACTCAGTGTGCATTCAGACAGGCTAGAGTCGTATGGACAGCAGTTTAAGGTACACCCGTGTGTGTTACGATATGTGTGTGTTTTTGCAAGTACATGGACCATTACTCGACTGACAAAATGCCTCCTGCGTATGTGGAAGAATGTACCGTATTTTCTCGAATAAAGCGCACTTTGTAAACTTCACAAAATTCAAAAGGTGCTGTAAGTTGTGGCCAAAGTCAGGGTGAATACACATTTTTTCAGGTTATTGAGCTTGAATGTGAATAAGACCACAGATAGAGCTAGTTGGACAATGCTATTTTTCGAAGAAGGATACAATGCTGTCGCATTGTTTTTGTGTGCAGCATATACATGTATCATTATTAACAAATATCATATTCAGGATATGTTCAAGATCACTGGAGAAGGGGTGCATGCTTTTTTTTTTTTTTTTTTTTTTCATGTTATTTTTTAGACCCTCAGATTTGTCTGAAATTTGAAATTGGCCCCCAACTGCATATTTTAATTAGGGTGCATACTTTAATCGAGAAAATACGGTATTTTGAGCACTGCGCAATGGTATACAATATGAGACAATGCCAACATTTTTCTTTGTTAATCTAGCAAATTTGAAAGAAGAAAGAAAGAAGAAGCAAAACAAAATTAAAGAGCTTTAATTTGTATAACTGTTGATGTATGACACTATTAGGCCATCATTGCCATAAGGTATGACCTTTGATCTTTGGCCCTTAACCTTTGACATACATCCCCCTGATAGTGTTTGGTTGCCCTCACATGGGGGGCGTGGCTGCGGCCCAGGAAATTCATGTAGAGAGATTTAACTCAAAAGGACAGCCCTTCAAGGTATGGGTGGTGGACAGCAACACGCACTCACACATAGAAAAACTTGTTGAAGAATACCAGGCTTACTGCATTGTACAATTTAAGTAAGTCAAACAACTGGATAAGATCTCTAATGATTTAGACTGTCAGGTGTTTCAGATAACATCCACTATCTGTCATCACTGACTCTTGTGTTTTCAGACTTCAGACTAATTCTTTGTTAAAGCATGCTTAGTTAGTCCAATGTTGAGTTTGGAGTTTGAATTGTCGCTCGCTCGATATGCAAGCAATTTAGAAGGGTTTCAGTCCTTAGGACAGGACTTAAGCCTTGGTCTACTGTTCATCATGATTGTAAAAAGGAACTTGGAAATTTTCATTGTTGCAATGGACTTACATATTCTGCACAAAGCATCAAAGCTTAGGTCAGTGAGTTAAAGTGGTTCAAGTCACTGACTGTTTGGAGAATTTATCCAGTTGATATATTTTGTATAATGTAGTATTTCACCTGGATGTCTGACCTTCATCAATAGATGAATGGTTTATTGATAAATGAAGATTGATAAATGAATATTGATAGATGAAGATTGACGTCATCCTCGTTTTACGAGTTGCAATTGGTACATTACAAAATATGCAAAATAGTTGCTACTTCTTATATACCAGTAGTAGAAGTTACAGTTACTAGACCAACTGGAAGCTTGCAGTCAAATCTGTTTATAATGGCAAACGGTCACAGTAGATCTAGACATGACTGTCAACCACAATGGGAATGAAGTCATCTACTGGACCTTTAAATAATGGCCAAAATAGCCTTCACGTTCTCTGAATATGTCTTTGCCTTGAAAGCATGGCCTTGACTTTCAAGTAATGCTACAGAGCTTTAAGAATTAGCATAATTCTTGTAACTTTAGATCTCATGTCATTGACACCTGTTGTTTGACCTCCTCAGTGTATTGGTGGCATCTTTGCTGAGCCGTGTGCAGCCTTACTAAAACAGTTCTATGGACAACAGAACCCAAATGGTGAGTAAAACTACATGTAGAACTGAAAGAACTCAAAAGTTCATTTTTGACCAAAGCAAGTTACTCCTAAAATATAAGTTGTATTGTATGGGCTGCATATCATCGGTAATGATGCAAATATTCAGGTCCTTTTGTACTGATTAAGAAAAAAAAAAAAAAAACTATTTAGAAACAATTTTAATCTTTAAGCTCAATTTAAGATGTCTAAATAGCACCCCAGTTGAAGTTTGTCCAATGGTTTTCCGAAATGTAAGATGTCATTCCTGGCTGTTTATTATCAGGAGGGTATGTTTGGGGGTTATAAGAATATTGATGCTGTATAATGTCAAACTGCTGTCTATTCCAAGTTCAATGCCAAGTTGCCAATACAATTACATTTCATAATTCCAAGAAATAATGTCAGTAGAACCAGAACACACTCTTCTGGAGTTGAGTACTCCTTTAAATGGTCACTATTAACAGGGTTGACTATGATTTTTAACTCTCTTTTTCCAGCCCCGAATCCTAAGAAGAAGTCAGAGGGAAGAAGCACAGGGCTGGGAGGGAACCTCGCTAGTAATTTTGGCAGTGCGTTTGGCGGATCGGGGGATGGTTCAGAGTACTATGCAGCTGGGTATGGCTACACTGAGTTCTAGATCTGGCAGACTCCTTCCCCTATTTGCAATATAGTTCTTTCCCTTGCCATCTACTGCTGCCATATATAATACAGGATTCCACAGACATAGGAAAAGGCCTTTTCATAGTTCGTGTATGCACATAGTGACTGTATCACATGTACCTCCCCTTTGTACTGTAAATGCCCTTACGTTCACTTGGAATTAATTTTTCAGTTGGGAGAAAATTTCGCAGTTGAAACATTGGTGGGAGCAGGGTAAGAAGACGGAACAAGCATTTTTCTTTTTTTTTCTTGGTTTTAAGTTCACTGCAAAACCTGCAAAGTTATATAATTTCACTGTGAAAATTTTAACATCTACAGTATCACCATCCTTGTTCTTTGCTTACTATATGGAAGGAAGCTAGAAAAAGAAGTTAGTATATATGGGAGAATAATATTGATAGATACTAGAAATTTTGTTGTTGTTGGCAATGTCATTAGAGAATGTGAGGAGAAAGAAATTGATAAAGGTCTTGATGATGGAAAAATTAACAAGTCTTGGAGTATTCAAAGTCTTGAACAAGAAATTCGAATGTCTTAAAATGTTTCTTGAAGACGCAATATAAACACTATGCCTGTAGTCTAACTGTGAAAAGGGTCTTACTACTAAATAGAATTTAGTTGATAATATATTATTCTTAAAAAAAGAACTTAAGATTAGGATCTTAATAGAGGACGGTATCAGAGTGTCTCCGGGTTTGTTTTCCGAAAGTGTGAGTCAGTAGTGCAATGTACAAGACGGAGTTTAAGTAACCAGGATATCTATGAAAGGAAGAAAACGCCTAAAAACTGTGAACTTTATGATGTGAAACTCTACAGAAGTTAATGATGTAGCAAACACATTAACTATACAGACAACAGACAGGAAAGTACCAGTGTACTACCACATTGATATGCAGACTACAACTACATTGTACAGGTCCCTTATAAGAATGGCCTTCCTCTATCTATATCCATTAGAAGGTATCAAGCTAGACAATAGATACAAACAATTATATCAGAGATAGAAAACTGCAAGTTTCTTGAAGACGAACGATAGATGAAATTTAGAATTTGTAATGTTTGTTTTTTGTGACGAGCAAGTGATGTCCTATCACGAAAAGGAAGCACTTTGTTTTTTCAAATCACTTGTTTTCTAAGCAAAAACCACTGGAGAAAACGGCAATGTAGGTTTCGAGGTGAATCGTTGTGACTCTAAGCCTATGTATGCAAGACTTGTCTGGTTTGGAAAAAGTGAATTCTATTTTGTGAGATGAATATATCTCTCTACGGTATTGGAATACTTTATTTTTATGTAAGTATCCAGAGAAACTAAAGAGCCTCAATGTACTGAAGTATTATTCGGACTGTTTCAAAAGTGTTTTTGTTGCTTTAATAGGCGTGATTTGGGTTGGTTTGGAAGTTATCAGGAATGTTGCCAGATTGAAATTAGGTGAAAATTGTGCTTTGAAGTGTTGGCTTTAATATTGGGTGAATTCAAATAACTACAAGAGAGATTCGAGTCTCTGAAAAAGAAATTCTACAAAGCCTTGTTTGTTCAAATTATAGGACTGGTGTGACCACCTGTAATACATGTATATGATTTGAATAGACTCTAAGTAAGTAAATAAGAAAGATAAATTGAAGAAATTACTGGTAAAGCTAGGTGGGTCATATGTGATTATGAGAGTATAGTTTTTGTGCAATTTGTTCTTTTACCCAAGTTGATTTTGTCCAGCAGTGAAAGATATTTTTTTTACTTTTTGCAATAATTGTGCAAATGTTCTACATTAAATTTTGATATGTAATGTTTGTTCTTGATGTGATGATACATTAAGATTCTGGCTTTTCTTTAGAAATTATATAAAACCTATAACTATTTTTGGATGATGAAGATGTCATAGATCACACATTAGATGATCATATATTATATAGTGATATGAAATTTATATTAGTTTCTTTACTTATTTCTTTTATTATACTATTTTTGTTTTACAAAATTTATGTTTTCAAATTTTGTACTTAAGTTCAATTTAGTTCAATGACAGTACTGCAGAGGTGTTTTAGACAGTCACAAAGTTCCAATGTTTTGTTGCACTTTCTATTTTTGTAACAGTATATATATGGATATGATGTTATATATACGTACCGCAATAACTGGAGTGATAGTATAATTGTGACTATGGAACTTTTCTGTTAAAACTATTATATTCAAGCCCCACCAAATGTAGTTACTTGCTTTATGGTCACACTTAACCATATGCACATGTACTTTGAATTTTATATTTTATACAATTTGGTACAGTTTAAGTAATAATGAGCACAGCAAAACTTGTAATGTTGTGTAGTGCACATTTAACAATAGTTCTGGTATGTGCATGAATTTTTTTCCAAATTGCTAGTAATTCTGACAATTCAAAATAAGACTACACCCAGTATAAAACGATTCTGTAGCCATTTTTTGGGTATATTTTGTATTATGTAATATTTTACATGATTATCTAACCTCCATTGGCATTATTGCCTTTATATTTTGCAAGAAATTATTTAAGATTTTTGCAATTCTATCCACTAAGCAAGTAATTACATTGTTAGGGGCTTTGGTAGGACAATGTTTTGTTAAGAAAGTATTGTTTGTTATAAGTGAAAAATGCCAAAAGGCTGTGTGCAAATTGTGTAGGTTGCCAAAGCTGTGGATAGTCATTGGTCAAAACTGTACATACAGAGTCATATGTAGTATCACAGACTGACAGATGTTGATAAATTGATATATACTGGGTTCTTGTAGCTACACAGCCAAAGTGTAAACAGAAAAATAATGCACTTTGATTGTGTAGCTAAGAACCCAGTATATATGTACATAGAGAGGTCCCTTATTTTTGTGGAGAGAGAGATCAGAAAGTTATATACATGACTGGAGAGAGATATAGCTGAACACATATATGTACATGGAAAAGCTAAACTCCTAACGTGTGTACAGAGAGCAATATGGTCGAGTTTCAGGAATGCTACAAAAAGTCTTGAAGAAAGTTGTAACAGAGTCAAAAATATATATTTATGCAAGCGCAGTTGTCCCTAGAACGGTGATCCCTCAATTGGAAAAAGAAAAAAGTTGTATACGGTTCAGGCTGGAAAGAAGATTCTAGCAAAAGATAAAAGCCTTTTGTTTGCCATGTCTTGTGTTGAAGAAAGAATGGTCTGAAATACGAGATGCGATTCATTAGAAGATAGAAGGAAAGTTTATGGAGTTTGGTGAAGATTTGCAGTGCAATAGAATAAGCCGTTGATAGGTTATGTTATGTTTATTTATCTACTGGTTATTTAAGAGAAAGATTGGTATATCAGACCAAGAACAATAAAAAGCAATGCAGTATCAGTCTGAAATGTTTGTTTTCATTGTCCCTTGGAAGGGAGCTTCTGATTCTTAAGCCGGGTACGTTCGCTCTTGCGTATTCAAGTCCGTATGAGGCCCGTGTGGAAGTCTTAGCCTTTGTCAGTCTCCACGGATCGCTGGAAAAATAGTAGAGATTGGAGAAATATAACCAAATAATATGCCAGAAGAGTTAGTTGTCCGAGGAGTATGGTTTGCGACCGGCTAAATCCTCTGGCTATATTTGTCCGATTTCTACTTTTTTCCAGTGACCTGACTTGAATAAATTCCCACGTGTGAACTAACCTTAAGACAATTTTTTCCGCTATCGCAAAGTCGATCGTTAGATTCCCCAAATGTTGGTGTTTACAAACTTTGTTTTACCAATAAAGATATACGATTCTTACGTCATACGTACAGGAATGCACGTCGATTTACTTAACTAATAGTGTTAAAGAATAGCTTTAAGAATTTAGCTTTTCGTGTTTCCATTCTTCATGAATTTACCATCATCCCCATGCAAACCTTTCCTAAAATCATCATAATTTTGGCCGATTTCTGCACCTATTTAAAACCGACGGAAGATCTGGTAGAGAGTAACTTTTAAAAGGTTGCCTACGTGCACGTCGACATGAAGGGTCAATATCCAACCTCATTAAGGCACGAACATGCGTCATGTAACTTCCGGTCGAGTACTGCGGAAGTGCGAAGCAGCCAACTTCGACGAAACATGCAGGACGTTTTTCATGTTTCCGGCCGTTAAACCGTGAATATAGAATTATAAACTAGCAGGGAAAGTCACTGGATCGAGAGGAAGCTAAAACCTTGATCTAGACAGCTTTATTTTGCCTGAACGTTAAGTCGAGTGTCTGCTGTTGAAAATCTTGCCTTTTGTAAGAAGCCATTGTCATGTTGTTACCTGTACTTGCCCTCCTGAGTGTATCCACAACCCTCACTGCGTCAGGTACGTAAGATTACGTCAACTTTGAATATCGTCTTCACAATGGTGAGTTTCATCAGTAGTGTATCAGTTTTATGTCAAGATAAACTTAGTTAACGTCAACCCTCATAATTCCGGGGCAGGTTACTTAAAGACTGACACATAAGAAAACAGTGAATTCGCCGACATGGTCCTAGTTCGGTATCAGTACTCCTTGAGGTATGCACACTTAAAGTATCCAGGTGTTCAAGACATTCTTCAGTATTAGGCCTTGATAACCAATATTTGAGATTGACGTTACGTTGTGCAGTGGAATAAAGAAAACTGACTTCATATAACTAAGAATATTTAGATGGGGGGGGGGTGCCCAACTTTCATTTCGCATAACGCCAAAATGACTTACGCTAGAGCCACCAAATTCGGTGAGTTTTCCAAACATTTAGTTGGTAACAATTTCACAAAAGTCTGGAAAATTATCCATTTTTTGGTGCAGCCGTTTGCTGCATTTTTGACGAAAATCGCTAATTTCGGCTCTACCAATGTTAATGTTTGTTTGCTATATTATTGCTATTTTCTTACATATATATATAAGATCTTATGTTATCTTAGATATCTTTCATAATTAGATGTGCTGATTTGATGACTTTACAGATAGAGATTAAGACAGACAACGTGATTTTTATTAGTGATAGGGTGTGTCTGATTATTTCCGAATTTAAAGCCCATCAATGAGTGAAAACCTCTATGGCAGATGCAGTAAGCGTTTTCACCACAGCGAACTAAGCTTGAGCAACATTCTCTTATTACAGACTCCGGTAAACCTTGCGGTGATTTCCCTTGGCCGTCGGACGACTACACCGTAAACTGCGACTACGGCTACACCCGCCAGGGGGCCTCGTACGACGTGGCTCCTCAGGGTCGCTGCCAGGTTAGCCTATATGCCAGATATTGTAATCCATTGGCCTACGTAGCTAGTACAGGCTCTCTACGGGGCAGATGGATATTTCTGCCGCCGTGGTTTCGTCTGAACTCGGTAGGATTTTCACGCGGTAGGACTTTGTCCAGTGGGAGCTCGTGGCTGACCAAGCAAAGCCCTACCGCGTTTGAATTCTACCGAGTTCCAACAACCCAGGTCTTCACATGAGGGTAGTAAATATGCAGTAAAGTAGCCCCCAAGCTATGTAAGCTGTAAGGATCACCAAAAAGCAGTTCCTCAAGCAATTAGATATCATTTTGGAAACGGTCTGATCTTTCAGACAGCATCCACTACCTTTATTGCGTCAGTGGCAATGAAGAGATCTAGCTAGAAAAAAACAGTTTCTTGAGTAACGACTTTCAGTTGACGAATCTTCTCACCTGAAAGTTTAACCTTCATCGATGTATGTAAGGATCATTGTCAGAGTTTTACATCTGTTTTGCAACACTAAGTACTCTATTCTATAAAATACTACTGCTTAGAGATCACAAGGGTCTTCATTCACTGATAAACAGGTGGTATACGTGAGACTATGTGTTGCTTTTTGTATACTTGTGAGACTAGGCTAATTTGCATATTTGTGACCGACTACATGCGGCTTTACCAAACAGGTGCGCTGTCCCGCTGATGCCGAGATGTTGGTGGGACCGCCGGCTGACGGGAACCAGGGTCTGACTGACGGCTTCTACTACTGTAACAGGGTTAACGGTACATGGCTGGGCAGGGAGCCAGTCTGTCTGGGTAAGTTATTTTAACGAGAACCCCACAAAATATAACGCAGAAGTAGTGGCCTGAATTACTGCTATGATAACAACTGCGCCGTTGGGGTGTGTAGCCGCGGCGAGCTCTGGAGTCACAAATTTGTGCCAGTGGACAGCGAGGACGTACGTCTTTGCGTTTTACAATTAGGTCACGGCGTCTGTTGGTCACCGGGTCCCTTCCGTGCCCCAAAATAGCCCTGTAGCCGCAGGCTGTCCCATGGAACCACTTGACTACGCCAGAAAGTGGAAAACAAAAGCAAACCAGTGAAACCACATATACACTTACGTCTTACGTATACATTTCTATTTCTCGTTTGCACAAACAGCCCGGCCCGGTCGGGCCCCGATTTGGAAATGTGACGATAACCTAAGTTTCTTTCTTGAGAATTGCTATGGAACGGAACAAAAAAGTGCCAATTAACAGGTGTTTTCATACAAAAGCCCAGTTTTGGTTCAGGTTTGACTGTACTTTCGAGTTCAAGGTCAGATACTGTATGCAAAAGGACCGGCGTGATCTTAGTCCTCAATTTATGGAGTGGTTTTTGGATACACTGAAAGTACAAAAACTTTCAACTTAAGTTTGAGTACCATCTTAACATCCCATTGCATATACTAGTACATGTAATTGAAAAGCGCTCCTGTGCAGTATGTTGTCATATTGAAACCTTGGTTATCTCTCAGGTTTCGACTCGTCTTCAATGTGTTTAAACAGAACTCGAACATAACACGCTGATAATGGATCTAAACTCATTACCCACACTTTGTACCCAAATGTACAGGCTTTTACAACAACGTAACCATGGTGACGGACGAGTCCAATGGGATCCGGCTGGTGGGGGGAGCGTCCTATGGCTGTGTGGAACTGTTCGATAACGTCACACAACAGTGGGGGCCTGTGAGAGGCTGGGTTCTCGATAACTTCGACCCACTAGACGATGCTCAAATGGAGTGGGCAAACCTCGCTTGTAGAAACCTTCGGTTTCCTGCGGGACTAGCCACAAAGGCGTACCGAAGAAGAGATTGGGTTGAAGACGACATGTGGCCGTTGACAGAGCAATACGAGCTGTACCCCCTTCAGTACCATTATGAACCCTCCTACCCACCAACGGTACCCAAGTTCGTGGTTTCGAAGTCCCCCGCTCCGCAATGGGAAGGCGCGACCCTACATGGCGCCATAGACCGGGTGGTACGAGGACCGTGCCCTGAGGGAGACAGGGACTGTGGTGACACCGCATTCGGGTTGTGCCTGGCATGCGAAGGACAACAAGGTACACGTGTGGACCAATCACTGGCGTCTATTTGCTATGTTGCCATAACGTCTTATTAGTATGGGTTTATGTGACAAAACATACACGCATTCAAGGAAGTATGGAATTTCAACACTTAAACAATGTCGGGCCAGGCGTTATGTCACATTAAACAGCAGGAAAAGGGACTTACTTATTAGATTATTCATGTAACCAAAAACAGAGATAATATTTTTGAAAGTTGAAATCCCTCATCATTCCTACAAGTGTGCATGCATTTATTGGCCCATCATGGATGTACGAATTTCTTCTTCATAAACCTAGCTAAGCTTATCATGACGTTATGGCTTTGAAACAAATGGAAATGGATGCTTGTGATTGTATCGTTGACCGAAATACAGTGTACTGATACCTATTGCTCTCTTTCACAACTCTTAAGCATGAAATGTAAACTTTACTGTTTCAATGAACTGCGCTTGAGATATGTTGTCATGTAATTTGATATATCTATTAGGAGTTAGTACAACTAGAGAGATCCATAAATCATAGCTATAATTATTATTTATGATGGAAACTAATTTGCCATTTGCTGATATTTTCAGACCCACTGTCGACCAGTGGCGCTTCCAACCACCTGACCACGGCCACAGCTCCCAGCATCGCACGCGCATGCGCAACGTATGCTGTCACTGTGCTCCTGATAGCAACAGCAGTGGCTTGAAAAGTATTCTGGGAAGGTAGCAGCAACGTTCAGAGAAACGTCAACAGACATCATATGTGCAAAGACAGGATGGAATTTCAATTCAAAATAACTTCAATGCTCGCGATTGGTTGGACGCTAACCAATCAGTTGCTAGAAGATCGATAGTAATTACGTCAAGCAGAGTGTCAAACAGTCGGTTTTAATGCTTCACAATTTCTTTTTATTCTCATAAAATCTCAGAAAATAATTGTCAACTCAATCTGTATAATATTTACTATGTGTGTTTCCTATATATGTATTACGCGTTTTACTGTGTATTTTCATATAGCCAGACGACGTGGACCAATCAGAATGCCCCATTTCATGTTGGTTATGACGCCGTAACACATAGAATTCCGGCCAGCCAGGTGTTGAAAAATTTTAACACCTGACCAATCAGAAGGAGCGATACACAGGAATTTAACCAATCAGAATAGCACAGAGCACGAAGGAAATATCAGACCCCACAGAGACTCGGGGGAGGAATGATCACGAATACAGTACAGTAAACGTTTGAAAAGGATTGACATGCCAAGACTATAATGTTTTGAATATTTTCTGCGGAAATGTTGGTTTCAAAATGCAATCTGTAATCTCCTTTAATACAAATGTATGTACCAAAGAACAAATATGAATTTTCTGTGTCTGTGTCTGTTGTTTCACTACTTTCGGGCGACGTCCCAGCAAGAGAACACAAAGAGCTCGTGAAACGTACCAGGTCGGGTTTTGAATTGGCAATGTGACATTAGACACAAACATACGACAACATGTAAGAAACCTCCTCAGATATGACATCGTTAGTTGGGTGGACATTGTCCTCGTGAAACTGGCAGTCGGTCATTTCCCACGTGTCCACCAACACAACAGGCAACCCAGAGAACATCTCCTTCAAGACCAGATATATCTGAAATAGCGGCCATTCGTCCAGGTGATTGAAGCTCGCTCCTGTCGTATTCGGGGGTTTGATGACGACAATTGTCTCGGGTTCTCTACTGCGCAGGCGCAAGATGGCGGCCCGAACGGCTCGAACGCGGCGGATGAAAACACTGAGAGGATGATTGCTGAAATGCAGCCCAAGTGTGACCACGACCACTCTGTCGGGTCCTCCGGGGATGCTGTCAATGATTCGAGCTAAATTACTCAGCACAGTGGCGTTCGTCCACGTGTAGGTTTTTAAGGGGGTTCCGTGCGACTGGTACCGGGTTGTTATGTTCCATTCTGTCTCCAAGTAGTGCACTGGCCCGGCCGTTGCGGATGTGAAGTAAGGAACCGGAATATTCTCCATGTTTAGGAGCTTGGCTAAAAACTCAGCCCACTGCCGGACGGTTGAGTCCCCGAGAAAGTCGAGAATTTTGTTTTGCAGGCATTTCTTGTACTCCAATGGCGACAGCCTCGTTGTCGCGCAGACACGTGATACCCACCGGCCATTGCGGTAATACCCAGAAGGTACCGGGACAGGAAGCCCAGGTCGGCAACTCGGTAGCTGCTCCTCCTCGTCTGCTCCAGACGAATTCCCTGCCACCTGGATTGTGGAATTTTTGCTTTGAATCTCGGCTTTGATGGCCTCGAGACCCCGTCCATTTCTGGAAAAAAAAGGACATTTTTAGTGTTTATCGGAGGGTAAAAAAATAGCCAACAGGCCACAGCCCACTAAAACAGTATCCTATTCATTCAATTATAGAAAACATGAAAGAAAAAGGCTGTCAAAAGTCACCTACCTGAGGTTTAGTCCATAGAAAACTCAGGAGTCTGATTTCTAAAGTGTGTATCTGGTGATTTTGAAGACATTTCTAACAGTGGAATTCGAAAGTGTTGCTAAACCACCGGAACAAACTCTAATGATCTTTGACCTCTCTAGATAAGAATTGAAGACACCCGATCTACACTTACTCTAGACTGTGCCGGACACGCCAAACATGGCCAAAATCATATGTTCCTCTGACAAAATAAAATAGCCAAAATCCTTACTGTAATTTTCAGCTCCAAAATGCCTACATTTTCCAAGAAAAAAACTTCTTAGACTTATTCTTTTGTTCGAGGCCTAATGGCATGAAATTGCACACTCTACGCATGCCTCTAATTGTGACACTTTATCAGCAGCTTTAGTCTGCTCCTGAACCGCGGCAAAGGAGTGAAACAAAACTGAAAACGGATGACTGCCAGAATAGTATGAGCAATTGTGAGAACCTAAATTTCTGGTTCTGGTCTCTGTTTGCAAGAGCTCATGACTATTTCTCCGGTAAGGTGGTATCTCACTGCGCTTAGGGCGCCGGTGCGGCACTGCGGGGTTCGTTCACTGCGGCACTGTTGTGTTATTTTATAATTTATATATTGCGTAATATGGACAGCAAAATACACAAAACGTTAGAAAATTCGTAATCTTTCGAACCCCGCAGTACCGCACCGTAGTGCAGTGAGATACCACCTGCACGTTGTGTGTTCGCCTTCCGAGTTACTTCATAAACCATGGGCGATAGGCCATCGAGTTTTTGTCGAAATCGCTGTTGCTTTATTTTTACGTATACACTCAACACACACTGTATACAGTACTACCGTACTGTGTACTCGGTCCATTGAATCAAATAATAAACAACCATGCTGAGCTTGAAAGACGCACTGTGTACGCCGAGCTCCGTTTGCTGCGTCGTTCTAGATCACGGGGATAGTTCGCGCAAAGGTCGACGGGTGTAGAACAGTTTCGCAGTTGGCTCGAACGCGTTCGCGAAGCCCTACTCGAACCGATGAACCGCCAAGGGGCTAACTTCTCTAACTACATAAAAGTGACTGGGTAGGAAATACTATCCGGAAAGAGCGTTACCAATAGGGGTGGCAGCAGGAAATGTGACTTAGAACCATGGTTCTATGATGGATCTGGGGCTTCTCGGCTTTTACGTGAGAATAGTTTTCGGCGTTGCTGGTTTGACAAAAGGCAATAATAGGCCATCGAGTATTTGTTGAAATCAGTATTACATGTACTTTGTCGTACTGAAATAAGACTCCATGAACTCAAACAGTGTGCACTCGTTCCACAGAGATTCACGAGAATCAATCATACACTGACTACCAAACACACAGTGTACTCGGTCCACTCAAATATTCCCGGGAATCATACACTAACACACTCTGTGTCTTGTTCACTGGAAGAATTCCGAGAATCATAACACTAACATACACCGTGCACTCAGTCCACTGAAAGAATCCTGAGAATCATACACAATCATACACACGGTGTACTTGGTTCACTGAAACTTTCGCGGGAACTTTTCTGGGTCTCGCGTCTGATTGTCTAGCAATGATGTAATCGTCTTGTGCAGCAGCGACCCTACCGGCCAGGTATGGTACTGCTGGTAACGCTGTTCCCCGGAAATCGGACTTTACAAAATGCTGCATATTTTCTTTATTATTAGGTGTTGTGTCCTAAGGAATCTTACATGTCTAGAAAATAACACCTAGATAATAAGTCAATGTGTTTTATTTCATTGCGGCATTTCGCCGAAAACAAGGGCTTTTGAAACGGCGTTTCCTACCTATTCATTATTGTTCCTAACACCAAAGCGTTCGGAAGTCAGTGTTCGGCAAACTTCGGGTGATTTCGGCAACCGTTCGTATGTGTGATTCTTTGGAATCGACAGCGTGTTTGTGTAACCGCTAAGTGTACGATTCTCGGGAATCTTTCCGTGGACCGAGTACACAGTAGCCTGGGTACCATCCGGATAGTAGTTCGCTCCTATGTTCGCTTCTGCTATCCGTCTGGAGACTTGAACATTCAAACCGTTTGGTGTTAAAATCAGTTAATGAGCGAATCAAGGAATGGGTTCTAGAGCGCTGGTTCGATGACAACCGGCCCTCTCGCAAGTGACGGAGGGCGTTTCCGGTGTTGGAACATCGTTTCGAAGGAGCGCTTGAATCCATTCCATAATTCGCTCATATGTGGGGACCAATCAGCGCGTGCTTCCACTTTTTGTACGATTCCAGACGTTGAGATGGTCCGCGTTCCCAGACGGAAACACAGTGAAGCGACTGTATATAGTGTATAGTGAATGTCAGAGCTAAAAGCGACGGTATATAGTACATAATGAACGCCGGAGCAAACTACTTTCCGGATGGTACCCAGGCTAAGTACACAGTGTGTGTAAGTGAAAACAATGTGTGTAAGTGTACGATTCTCGGGAATCTTTCCGTGGACCGAGTACCCAGTGTGTATAAGTGTACGATTCTCGGGCATGAATTTTTCCGTGGACAGAGTACCCAGTGTGTGTAAGTGTGCGATTCTCGGCAATCTTTCCTTGGAGTCAGATATTTATTACAGCAAACTAATACTGATTTCAACAAAAACTCGATGGCCTACCGCCTATGCATAAACTTGAAATATCGCATCTCCTCTTCAGTCAGCCCTAGGTCCGTATGTTCTTTAAGATAGCCATTGTGCCGATGGAACACTGACTGCTTACAGGCCACGCCTTCAGGTCTCTGGCAGTACCACTCCACTCCTGCATAGCTAGAGATGGTCGGGCACCAAAAAAATAGCCAATTAAAACATGCCTCATATCAATCTATCACTTTTTGACAGTTTGACAGTCTATTTGAGAGTTGGTGCACCACAGACGTTCCTTACAACCACGCGGTCCTTTTATTTCGTATAACGATGGGCATTTTACAAGCCACTGCCTTGATTTGGCCGATAACTTCAGTCGTTACGTTATCAATTCCATTGAATTATGTGTGACAAGATATAATGATCTACGCCATTTTCTGTTCATAAATACGATTCTTAGTACATGTATCGGTCCAGTACGTGCGATATCTGCTTATACAAAAATGAAAAATCTTTTGTTATATATATCATGTTATCTGTGTTTAGTTTTTTGAAGGCAGCTTTTTGCTAAACTCTCTTTTTTTGCACGTATGCAGCCATATAATGGAATTAACATATCCTAAAATCAAATAAATGACTAACCTATCAGAGAAGTCACAGATGCCACCACCCTCAGGAATCTGCAAGTCGTTGGGATTCAAACTGCACCAACCAGTCGACGATTTATTTCCAGTGATGTATCTTCGCTGATACCTACATCCAAGATATTTGAATAACGTATTAGTTATGATAACTATGACAGCAGCATTCGACTTTCGTCAGTCTTTATCATATTTACGAGAAATGTATCCAAAATATCTGCACTCAACATTGCCCTGAAGAAGGTGACAAAGGGTCACTGAAAAGTCGGTGAAAACAAAACAATAGTAAAAACAAAGAATCCCTTTATTCAGTGACCTATCAATCTGATGAAATCATTTACGGATATCATATAGTAACACGTGTTTCGATGTCTGTCAGACACCATCACTAGGATCGATTAAAATGACTGGATCTGCTTGTCGCTGCACTACTTATATCCGATGAAGGTGGCGCTGCAGCAGCAAGAATACTGTCCCCAACGTGACTCAGTTTGTATCCCCCTTCTCTGTTATCTCTGCTATAAGTAGCAGCGAGAAGCAGATCCAGTCATTCTAACCCTGATGATGGTGTCTGACAGACATCGAAACGTTGGACGTGAGTACTTCCCTGGTTGTGTGTAAAAAAAACTTTATCACATGAGCATTTACCAACCTGATTTAACTATTTCGGATAATTCGCTGCCTATAGTCTTTGATAACAAGGGGTGGGCACCGGTGTCACAGCGATCCCCCCATGTGTTTTAGGGCCTACCAGTTCAAGAAAATAACAAGAGTGAAGAAAAGGAGAATTGATAGTTATTTTTACCAAGCTTCTACAGTCAAACTTGGTCTAAAACAGAGGCAGGTAAGTGTTGTTAACATGAGTTGAATAGGAATTTAAATTAGGTCGGTCCAGGTTCCGGTCCTTACCTGGAACCTGGACCTGACCCTCTGGACCTGGACCTGAATTTTCTGTACCGGTACCCATCCCTAGTCTTAACGGAAGTAGAATGTTCTACCAGCTGCGGTTGAAGGGGAAACCTTCAGCCACACGTTTGATGACACGGACTGCGCTGGAGGAGTGGACCATCCGCACACTAACGGTGACGTCACCCTCCCACAGGAGCCGAAACGTCACCCCGTACGTCCCGTTCCCGAAGTCCCGGACCCGGCCGGGCGCACTGGACTTGGTCCTCTCGGTGTAGATCTTAGCACGGAAGAAATCTCCTCCATAAGTCTTCTCTCTTGTGTGGTGAAATTGGAAAACAATGCAACATAAACTCATTCGAAAACTGCAATTTCACGATAAGGCCACACTGAATCAATTCATGGATGACATCCTCTGGAGACCCCAAAGCTAATCAACGAGGCTAAAAAAACTCCAGCAAAACAAAACCAAGCAAAACCACAGGACTAAACATCCCCTGGCATGCTTTCCCAGTCTCGGTTTGTCTAATGAACTCTGTATTAACGTTATGAAAAAAACACAGATATTTGAAAACCCATGACAGTAAATGGAGCGAGAAACATGGTACGTTATTATCGAAAACGATGGACTAAAATGAGTAACGTTACAGAGTAAAAAGAGGAAAGAGAATGTATTTTTCTCTACACTCCATAGGTTTCATTACAAATAAACGGATTCAAGTGGTGTTATGGCTCTCGTGAAATATATTCGTCATATATTGCATGACGTCACCACCACCTGTATCCCATGTATGACGTCACCTGTTGCGCATGTCCTTTGCACGGATCAGCACAGACAAAATGTCGCCGACTCTGTAGACAGACCCCGGATGTAGGATCTGGAATTCCGTGAAGTCTGCAGAGGTTGCCGTTTCGTTGTCTGCTGGAATATCGAGGTAGCTGCCCGTGAATTCCTGCAGAAGCCTAGACAGCCGAGCGCCTTCTTCGTCTGGGGTGGTTTTGTCACCAGAACCGTTTGGGAAAATATTCCGGCTGAAAGACAGAAATAGCAATCTGTATTGTGTTGGTAAAAGTCAGACATCCGGGTAATAAGATACACAAGACAACAGTTACTCATCACAATAAGCTGGATAGGATTTTGTAAACAGTCAGACGTTTAAGGCGGTATCTACTACCTTTCGTTAGTGACAAAGACAGATTAGTAGCCAAACAGGTATTGGTTGGACAACTACAAATATTTATTAGTTCAATACCTGTTTCACTACAGATTTTTTTCAGTCACGAACGAAAAGTAGTGAATGAAGTGAAGCTAAAAACACAGTACATATACGTATTTTGTTTTAGAATTTTACAGGCTTTTATGTTTATTCGTTCTCGAATTTATTACATGGATGACGTCCATATAAGCAATTTTCGTCCGTTTCCAAAAAAGTTTTCGACCAAACTGTAAATCGTACAAAGCAGATGTAAAATGAGCACTAATGTGCGGTAAATTGAAAAGAATGTCGAAAACGGATACTAATGTCATAGAATCTCAAAGTAAATTCCAACGTCGACGAGTAAAATGTGAGAGAACAAAAATGAAAAATCTATTGTTCGGTAACGTTAGACCATATCTCTGTATTTTTACGCATTTGCTAGCTGACCACTTGGATTTCGTAATGAAGGCAACGTTTTTATTGACTTAACTTTTCTATTCAAACAAACAAACAAATTCGCACGCTCGCATCAGTTTTGGGGTTCCTAGAAGATGGCATCCATATAATAAAATAAACATGGCCTGTTGCACATGTGTTAAGTAAAGCTGAGGGCACAACCCGCCGTACGTGCAATTTGTCCGTACGTTTTTTTGGGGGGGAGGCCACGTCCGCCACGCATTTTTGAAAACGTTCAGGCTGTACAGGGCAGGCGCGTCGCCCGTACTGGCACGTACGGGTGTGAATCCGCAGCCCGATGGCACGCAAAGTTTTGCCTGCACGTAAAGTTCTACGGCGTGTCTGCGTGATCACAAATCCGTCGGATTCCCTACGAGTTCGTACGGAGGCGGTACTTACCACTTACGGATCCCAAAAGATTGCCCACGTTTTGGCACGTAGACAGCACGTATTTGCACGTACGGCGGGTTGTGCCCTTAGCTTAACAGTGATAAAATTGTAGACTGCATTTCTAACACTATACTATACAACTACTACCGCGTACATTGACTTTAACACATATGGGTAAATGAGCGCCATCTTGTCTGCATCGTTGTAAAAGTCTCAATCTGTCTGGGCCTCTTCACGTCCCTCTACGGGCGTTGGCGTTTATTGTAGGGGGAGGGGGGGGGGCACTGATTTCCAACATATGGCGCCAAGGTTTCTATGGCGGGAAGATGTTGCCGGGAAGGTTTTGTGGCCGCCCGCTTAAAGGAGACCCGTCAAGACCTTCCCGACATGAAAACCTTGGCGCGGTATGTTGAAAATCGCGAATCAGCCCCCCCCCCCCCCCCAAAAAAAAATCCCCCCCCGTTGTCCGGAAAGTGGTTTCGATTTTTCCCCATCTGTCCGTTTTTGGAAATACCGGAAAAT